>NW_004955443.1:3830424-3850106 GCF_000276665.1 Chinchilla lanigera | reverse complement strand
GACCTATCAGCTTGTAACCCTTGCTTTGCATTGATTGGCTACTCAGACCTTATATAAGTGTGCGTCTCTGCCCCCAAAGGGAGAGAAGGGAAGGATAGATGAGGGTGGAGGATCTTGTCAGATCCAACAGCGCTGTACATAAAATAAATATTGAGAGCTGACTCATTTGCGACTAAGTTCTTACTAAAACGGTGCCGGACACCTAAGAGGGTGATGTGTAAAGCGGTAGTATGAAGCTGAGGAAACAATCTGGACCCTAGGAAGTCAGAAGTGCCAGAAATATGAACATCTTCAGAGGGAAGCTCCAGGCTGTGAACTGAACCAGACCAAGAGAGAGGCCATTTAAGCTGCAACTGGAAAAGCTATAGGCATGGAACTATCCAATGTCTGGAACTCTTACCTCCCTACCATGACCATGTGCCCCAGATCCTCAGTGTGGAGCTACAGAATATAATATTTGTCCTACTGGGTTTTAACCCCACTTTGGTCCTCTTCTTTACTATTCCCTTTCTTTTGGATTGGGAATGTATGATTTTTGCCATTGTATTTCAGGATTATGTAACTTGGATTTTATTTTTATTGAGTTTGCTTTACCTCTCAGATGACACTTTGATAGGACCTTCAAAAAATGCTGTGACTTTTAAGACTTTGGGGAAGGAATTACTGTATATTTGTCATATGCAAGATACTGTAGTTGTATCACAAAATTATGAATTTGTGTTTATTGGGGGATTACATATGTTTTAAGAACATGTGTTTGGATGTCAAGTTTACAAGACATAAACTGTAGTCACCAAGGTGAAGTATCAACTGGATTGATTTTGGGATCCCCTAAGGGGACTGGTAGAACACAATTTTGGCTGTGTCTCAGTGGGTGATAAAGGAGCAACCTTGGGATGCATATCTGATCCCTTTCCCCTTTGTCCTTAACACTGCCGCCTGCTTTGTTTTCTGGCTGCCGTGAACTAAGCAACTTTGTTCTGTCATGCCTTTCCACCATGATGTTTCCACCTTGAATCCTGCTACCGTGGATTGAATCCCCAGTAATAGTGGGCCGGATTAAACCTCTTATCCTTTAATTTATGGCTCTTGGATATTGTATCCCACCCAAAGGGAAACTAACAAAACGATATCCATGTTGATAACGATAACTTAATAGTTGGTTTGCTTGGCTTTGAGATCCAAAGTGCTCCCTATGTAGCATGTATAGGATATGTTCCTTGGCTATAGGTTCTTTCCCTCTTTTTCTTCCCTCATCATTTTATTGTCAAAGAAATCAAACAATTTTTCATACAGAATCTCCATCCTTCTGTAATTGCTGACTGCTTTGTTTTATTCTTATTTAGAAAGTTTCTTTACCTCTGTTTTTCTTTTAGATATAGAGGTGTGTCAGATTCAGTTCTAATATTTTGATTATACATTACAAGTGGGTTTATGAGTCTTCTATTGCTTTAGATGAGGAAGCATGAGTGTCAGTCTCGCTATGTACAATGCTGAGATTTTGTAGTGGAATCAGATGCTATCATCCTTATCTATCCATTATGAGCTTTTCAATTTTCCTTGCATATTACAACTTTGGCTGTCATGAATGAATTTTTGCTTAAATTTCTTATTTGTTTGGAAAAGTGTTGATACTCTGTTGATTTCTGTCACATATTCTACCTTGAGAATAGGACTGAGAAAGAGGACGTAGCAGAAAAGGGGTGTATGCTTCTTGCACCGCCCTATCTTTTTTCTATGTCATTAACGATATAAGAACTGTGCTGGCAAATCCTCGCCTTTAATTAGGAGAGGTGGAAGAAGAATACACAATAGCAAACTTTGTTGGTGAACACAAAAAATGAGAATCAGACTCTAATTGGGTATTTTAAGTAGCTAGCAATTTCTAGCAGAAAGGACTCAAATGTGTGTGAAGTGTGTTCATATGAATACAATGTGTGTACACTTGAGCACACAGTTAGGATTAAGGATAAGAATTAGCATAAGATAAGGATAAGAATCAGCAGAAAACAAAGAGGTTTATATAAAGCAGTGTGTAATTTCTCCCTAAAAGCAAAGAAAGGAAGATCACAACTCTAGCAGCAGGGAGGACGGACTCCATGTCGAAACAAGTGTAGTCATTCTTATTGTAGCTGAAGTAGAAAATGTTAAGTCCAAACTTGCCCTTGTAGTCAGGACAGTTCGATATGCTGTTAGCTTAACACTTATTACACTCTACTGTAACTGCCTGCTTTCTGGTCTATCTTCCATGAAACTGTGAGGTGTATTTAGCCAAAGTAATAAGTCCAATCTATCACACATGCAGGCAGTTAAGGTAGACAAGTTTTAAATGCCAATAAAACATTTGTTACTCTGCTTTTTATTATTGCCATGGATTCAGAACAACCCCAGCATTAACGAAGTGTTAAAATACCCCTATTTCAAAATTATGCTGGTTCAAATTCTAATTCATTTCTTCCATTTGGTCATTTAAAATGTTTTGGCTTCTTTTTCTTGGGGGGGGGGGTGGTTTCCCCGGTACTGGGAATCCAACTCACTACCTTGTGTTTGCCAGACAGGCGCCATGCCACTGAGCTAAATCCCCACCCCTCCTCTTTTTTTTGGAGACAAGTTCTTACTGTGTAGTTCTGACTGGCCTTGAACTCTCTGTGTAGTCCACGGTGGTCTCAAACTGATGGTAATCTCCTGCCTCTGCTTGTTGAGTGTAAGATTTACAGGCATATACCACCATGTCCAGCAAAAGCATTTTAAGGAAAAGTTAATTTATTCTGCCTTGTCACCTTGCTGCTATGACTACAGCCTGGCCCAAAAAAAGACTGGATAGCTACAAAAAATAATTTTTCCCAGAAATATGAAGATTATTACTAATATAACCTTTGTTGATGTATTACTCAGCATTAAAATGAAAATATACATTTTTGAGGGGGGGTTGTTTCTGGTACCGGGAACCGAACTCATGACCTTGTGCTTGCCAGGCAGGTGCTGTGCCGCTGGGTTAAATCCCCAGCCCCTGAAAATATACATTTCAAAACTTGATATTCATAAATAGATTCAGTAATATTGCTGTGAAAATATTTTCATTTTTGATACAGTTTTTTTATATAATTATAGATTTGTCTCTTTATCCAGTGTCCTTTTCAAAGTCCTTATATCCACAAATTAAAATCTCTTTTTTTTCAAGTCTTAGCTCATATTCAACTTCTACAGTAAGGCTGTCTTTTCCTCTGAATCCAGGTAGCACTATTTGTGTTTTTACGATAGCTCCAGAGTGCACACTGTATCATAGTCACTGTGTATACATCTTATAGTTGAAATTAAACCTACAAGCTCTAAGGCATCTTTATTATTGCCATATCTTTGATATACCTGCTGCACCTTACCCACAGTAGTCACTCTATAGCTAGTTATAAAGTATTGTGAATTCATTTGCATAGAAAATGTAAGTGATTTTTACAGTTCTTTCAATCCTGTGGTTATGTGATACTTTTAACCTCTCTATGTCATGTTTTACATTGTCTATTTTTTTTAGAACTGTGGAATAGAGAGAAGAAGTAAAGAAAAAAAGTTTTGATGTTTACAAATTTTGTAGAAAACTCTCCCAAATGGTACCCTTTTGAAAACATATAACTATTCTTTGGTGACATTTGTTTAACTAGAAAACTAAACTGAAAGTTAATCTGAACTAAAATGTAAAATGTAATATAACACATCGTATGTTATGTTTATGGCATCTCAAACAAAAGACAGACTGTGGAAGAGGAGAAATCATTTTCAAGCTCAATGACTGCATCTCTAGCAGGAGCATTGAAGTTACAGACATCCAAGTTGAAGCAAACTGTGAGATATTTTTAAAATATTCCTTTAGGTAAACTCACTGTGAGAGATTAGCAATGAGAAATCAGTAAGTGGGATTTGGCCTCAAAGCAGTGTGAAATATTTTCTAAGCACACCTAGTGAGATAGGAAGAATATTTATCAAGGACTTTTGATGAGATTCTTGCATGCAAAAGAGTGTTTATTAGTTTGCCAGAATTTTTAATACCTCTTATATGCCTGTAATTGTTTACTGTTTCTTCCCATTTGAAGGAAACTAAGAGTTTAATCTCTATGTCTTTAAATCTACTGGAAAATTAAACTATAATCATTATCCTCATTTTTCATCCAACATAAATTGTAGGTACATTAAAGATGTTTTTGAAAGTGATTTAAGATTTCTAAGAATGAATAATAAATAACTCTATCCTGAGGGATAAGAGAAAACTTTGAAGATCAGGTAGATTTTGGATTGAAACATGTAATATGAATAAAATTTCAAAACATGAATGAAGAAGTCTGTGTTTTGTACTCTGGGAGGTAGAAGTTGACAGTAATTTTAGGGCGAGGTTAGAGTCATAGCAAGTCACTAGTAACTGGTGTGCAAAGTTTGCATTTAGATGTGGACCTGTGATCACAGGTCCTATGCAGTTCTTGTCATGAGAAGAAAGTTCGTCTTTCCATAGCTCTTGAGTTTGAGATGACTTGCTCTACCAAAAGTAACAGAAGAAAATTGGAGTTTCATGAGTTGGATTCCTCCCGCCATAGGTTGCACGACCTCCAGTCTTACTCTTTGGAAACTGGCATCCCCATGTTACTAAACAGAGCTAGAGTCATGGAGAGAAAATGAGGAAAACAGAGACCCCCAGATCAAATCCCTCATGACCCAAGATGGGGTGAAGCCGGGTAGGTTATTCATCCACTAACAAATTATAATTCAAGTTTAATAAACCCAGATGAGATTACTAGATGAACCATCCAGCTGATTTCAGGCCAGATTGCCAATTTGCAGGTGAATTATTGTTACTCTAAGTTTTTTAATTTTGTAAGTGTTTTCTGCCAACAAAAGTAAATGGAATGGGCCATTTTGCTGAGTGCCCATAGCATAGTATTGAGTTCATAAATTTTCTCCTACAAATAAATTAAGAGCCTTAAATTACATAAAATCACATCTAGTTCCTCATATTCTGGCACAGCAAAGCTATTACCCAAACGTTTTCCGTCTTGAACCCATGTCCTGGTCCTTTGACTAGACAGAGAAAAAAACCATACAGAATAGTTTCATCTACAGCTATTAGAAGTTCTGAGCTACCAACCCCTTGACATCAAGTCTGGGATACATGAGATAAAAATAAAACCCAGGAGTGTCACCCTAGGCTGAGCTGAACTGCAGACATCTTTGGGAAGCTGGGTGGTCTGGGCTCTGCCTCCCTGACCAGGGTGCAAGGCAGGTGAAACCTTGGGCACCCTGTGGGGCTTCGGTGGCTACCCGCCACACCCATAGTGTGTTGCCCCAGTCTGGGCTGAACCCTGGACATCTTCAGGAAGCCTGGTGAGTCTGGGCTCTGCCTCCCTGACCAGCATGCAAGGCAGGCGACACCTCGGGCACACTCTGAGGCCTCGGTTTCTAACCGTCACACCCATATTGTATCTGCCTGGGCTGGGGTGACCTCCAGACACCTTCAGGAAGCCTGGTGAGTGTGCGCTCTGCTTCCCTGACCAGTGTTCAAGGCAAGTGAAACCTCAGGCACCCTCTGGGGCCTCAGTGGCTACCCACCACACATATAGTGTGTTGGCCTGGGCTGGGCTGCCACCACTCACCAGTACAGGAGCTACACTGAGCACTGGGGATCTTCAGGCTCTCGCCCTGCCACTCACAAACAATCAGGACAGTGAGACTGCACTACAAGGAGCCTCTGGTTCTTCAGAAATGACAAAACAAAGGAACAAAATGCAATCCCAGACCTCCACACCACCCAAAACAAGTCCAGGAGGCATAAACACAGAAAAGCCTGGAAGTCATACACCTGAAATTCCTGAAATGATAGCAACTGAAGTAAAGAAACACCTCCATCAGGACATAGAAGACATCAGATCAGAAATAATGTCTCAGGTGAGAAGAGAAATGACAACAATAATGAAAGCAATGTTCAACATATACAAAGATGATATAGACAGGAAAATAGAAGAGCATAGACAACTCAATGAAACCTTCAGGGGCAATATAGAAAAGAACTAGAAGGTATGAAACAGATGCAAACAGATACCCAGAAACTTAGAAATTGTGTTGAAAGCTTGCAAAACCACCTGAATAAAGCTGAAGATAGACTTTCAGACCTTGAAGACAGGCTAGCCACCAATGAACATGAAAGGAGGGGTCTCTTAAAAACAACAAGGAACCAGGAAATAAAAATTCAACAACTGCAAGATGAAGCAAAGAAAAACAATGTCAGATTAGTAGGTATTAATGAAACAGCAGGTGTCAACACAAATGACATAAAAACATTATTTGCAGAAATAATAGCAGAAAATTTCCCAGACATGGTAAAAGAATCAGACATCCAGATAAGTGAAGCATATGGAATTCCAGTTAATCATAACCAAAATAAATCTACACCCAGACATATAGCGATCAAGATCCCAGAAACTCAACAAAAGCTGTTAGAGAAAAGAAACAGATCACCTATAAAGGAAAACCTATCAGAATCATGGCAGACTTCTCAACATAAACCATCAAGGCAAGAAGACCTTAGAGTGAAATACTTCAGGTACTGAAAGAAAACAACTTCCAACCCAGATTAATGTACCCTGCAAAGCTATCTTTCAAATTTAATGGAGAAATAAAATATTTTCATGATAAAGAACTGAAGAAATTCATGAGTGCCAAACCAATCCTACAGAGAGTACTAAAAGATATACTAGAAAGAGATAAAACAGACCGCAACTTCAAGAACAACAACAGGAAGGAACCAACAAGCAGAGCAAACAATTAAACAGGGGGGGAAAGGAGGATCAAACATCAGGAAAATAGCATGACAAAGATAAACCAGTACATATAAGTTGCAACCATTAATGTAAATGGTCGCAATGCACCAACAAAAAGATGCAGACTTGTAGGGGGGATTAGGAAACAAAGCCCAACTATATGCTGTATACAAGAAACACATTTAAATCAAAAGGAAGTTCATAGACTGAAAATTAAAGGATGGAAAACAATACTCTATGCGACAGGGTCCCAGAAAAAAGAGGGTGTAGCTATTCTGTTTGCAGACAACGTGAACTTCAAGCTAAGAACAATCAAAAAAAGATAAAGAAGGTCAGTATATACTTGTGAAGAGGAAGTTTCAAGAGGAAGAGATAACAATCATAAGTATCTATGCACCAAATATAGGAGAATCCACCTATATAAGACAATTTCTAACAGACATGAAAAATGACATAAGTAGCAACACAATCATGACAGGGGACTTTAACACACCACTGCCACAAAAAGATAGATCAACTAGACAAAAAATTGGGAAAGAAATAACAGATCTTAAGCAAACATATGAACATATGGACCTAGTAGACCTTTATAGAGTGTTCCAACCAATAGCATCAGAATGCATATTCTTCTCAGGTGCAAATGGGACATTCTCTAAAATAGACCATATACTAGTACATAGAACATGTTTAAGTAAATGCAAAGGAACTGAAATTATCCCATGTATACTATCAGACCATAGTGCAATGAAATTGGAAATTAATGATGAAAGAAAATACAGAAACTCTATAAACAGTTGGAAATTAAGTGACATCATCCTGAACAACCAATGGGTCACAGATGAAATCAAAGTAGAGATTAAACACTATTCACAAACAAACAAAAATGGAGATACAACCTACAGGAACCTGTGGGATGCAATGAAAGCTGTCCTCGGAGGGAAATTTATAGCGGTGAACTACCACCTCAGGAAAACAGAACAAGCATAAATAAACAATCTTATGCTGCACCTCAAGTTTCTAGAAAAAGAAGAGCAAGTCAAACTGAGAGCCCAAAGAAGGCAGGAAATTATAAAGCTCCGAGCAGATATTAACACAATGGAGACTAAAAATCAATACAAAGAATTAATGAATCAAAGAGTTGGTTCTTTGAAAGAATAAATAAAATAGATAAACCCCTAGCCAACCTTATCCCAAAAATGAAAGAAAAAACTGAAATAAATGCAATAAGGAATGAAAGGGATGAAATCACTATAGAACCTGAAGAAATGCAGCAGGTCATCAATACCTACTTTGAAAATCTTTACTCTCATAGGATGGAAAACACAAAGGAAATGGACAGACTTCTAGATACATATGAATTACCAAGCTGAATGAAGAAGATATAAAAATCCTGAATAACTCAATATCAGCCAGTGAAATTGAGAATGTAATTAAAAACTTGCCAATGAAAAGAGCCCAAGTCCTGATGGATTCAGAGGTTAATTCTACAATCAATTTAGGGAATATTTAACACCAATTCTTCCCAAACTCTTTAATGAAATTGGAATGGAAGGAATTCTCCCCAACTCATTCCTGGAGGCAAGTATTATTCTGATACCAAAACCAGAGAAAGACCCAACCAAGAAAGAGAACTACAGACCAATCTCCCTAATGACTATAGATGCAAAAATTCTCAATAAAATACTAGCAAACAGAATATAACAAGTCATCAAGAAGATTATACACCACATCCAAGTGAGATTCATACCAGGAATGCAGGGATTGTTCAATATACACAAATCAACCAATGTCATACACCATGTCAATAGAGTGAAGGACAAAAATCCCATGATCATCTCCATTGATGCAGAAAAAGCCTTCGACAAAGTCTAACACTTATTCATGTTGAAAACCCTACAGAAAATAGGACTAGATGGCCTTTACCTCAAGCTGGTCAAAGCCATCTATGATAAACCAACAGCTAAGATCATACTAAATGGTCACAAATTGAAAGCTTTCACTTTAAAATTAGGAACAAGACAAGGATGTTCACTGTCACCACTCCTATTCAATATAGTTCTGGAAATATTGGCTAGAGCAATTAGACAAGAGAGAGAAATAAAAGTAATAAGGATAGGAAAGGAAGATGTGAAAATGTCATTTTTCACAGATGACATGATACTCTACACAGAAGACCCCAAAAACTCCACCAAAAGGCTTGTGGACTTAATAACCAAATTCAGTAGCATAGCTGGATACAAAGTTAACACTCAAAAGTCAATAGCATTCCTGTACACAAGTAACAAACAGAATAAGAAAGAAATTAGGGAAACCACACCTTTCACAACAGCACCTAAAATGATAAAATACTTAGGAATAATTTTAACAAAAGAAGTAAAATATCTATACAGTGAAAATTATAGTACTCTGGAAAAAGAGATCAAAGAGGATATCAGAAAATGGAAAGATATTCCTTGATTGTGGATAAGAAGAAGCAACACTGTGAAAATGGTCATACTACCAAAATTGTTGTACAGATTCAATGCAATCCCAATTAAAATACCATTAGTATACCTCACAGATCCAGGGAAAACACTCCTAAAGTTCATCTGGAACCAGAAGAGGCCTAGAATAGCAAAAGCAATCTTGAGAAACAAAGGAAAGGCAGGAGGCATCACAATTCCTGACTTAAAATTATATTACAAAGCTACTGTGATAAAATCAGCATGTTACTGGCACAAAAACAGACCTGAAGATCAATGGAACAGATTAGAAGATACAGATGCAACAGCAAACACACTCAGTCACCTTATTTTTGACAAAGGAACCAGACGTGTTCAACGGAAAGAAGATAGCCTCTTTAAAAAATGGTGCACGAAGAACTGGCTTTCCACATGCTGAAGACTAACACTAGACCCATGTCTTTCACCATGCACTAAATTAAGGTTAAAATGGATCAAAGATCTAAAATTTAAAACAGACACACTAAATTTATTGGAAGAGAAAGTAGGTAAAAATCTTGACGACATTGGGGTAGGCAGAGAATTCATGAACAAAAACCAAACTGCACGGGAAATACTTCAAAGAATCAACAACTGGGATCTCCTCTTATTGAAAAGTTTTTGCACATCTAAAAAAATCACCAATATAGTATAAAGAAAACCCACAAATTGGGAAAAAATTTTAGCCAACTGCCCCTCTGACAAAGGACTTCCATCTAGGACATACAAAGATTTAAAAAAAATCAGGCCTCCCAAATTCAAAGACCCAATCCAAAAATGAGCATCTGAGATGAATACACACTTCTCTAATGAAGAGATACTAATGGCAAATAAATACATGAAAAAATGTTCAGCGTCATTAGTCATTCGAGAAATGCAAATTAAAATAACACTGAGATTCCATCTCACCCCAGAAAGAATGGCTATCATCAAGAAATCAACCAATAACAAATTCTAGAGAGGCTGTGGGGAGAAGGGAACCCTACTCCACTGCTGGTAGGAGTATAGATTGGTGAAACCACTGTGGAAATCAATTTGGAGATTCCTCACAAAACTAGGGTGGAAGTCCCATTTAACCCAGCTATTCCCCTTCTGGGTATTTTCCCAGAAGAATTAAAGACGTATACCACAGTGATATATATATACTCACGTTTATAGCAGCACAATTTGTTAAGCTAAAGCTTGGAAACAACCCAGATGCCCATCCACTGAGGAATGGATAAAAAAGTAGTGATATTTTTATACAATGGAGTATTACTCAGCTATTATAAAAGATAAACTTGAGGCTTTTGTAGGTAAATGGATGCAACTAGAGACCATACTCATAAGTGAAATAAATAGGACCCACATGTGTAAACATTGTCTCCTTGGTGTAGGAACTGAAAGACTAGGTAAAACTCAAAACGTCCAATAGATGATAGGAAAGGGAAAGAAAGTGCTCAAGGGAAGGAATTACCGAGATGAGAGAAAGAAGAATAAAGAAAGAAGGAAGGCAAAACATAAATATATATATATGAGTAGCTGCAATAACTGTTTTGCTGCTGTCTGATGGTGCTTTGAAATGAACAGTTAATGCTCACAATTTTTTATGTTCTGATAGACTTGGCATGCTTGTGTCTGGTGGTCTGAGCAACTGATTTGAAGGTAGCAATATGCAATGGAATTACAATGGTGAACTTCTACCATCTTGTCTAGTGAAACTCTCTAATTTCTCTAATGTTTTATTGGAGAATTATTTTCTTAATCTCTCTAACGGTTTAAGCAATCTTTCATTCTTACATGTGATAATCTGAGTAATGTAGTTGAGGACAGCGGTATGCAATGTAACAACCACTGTTGATTTGCATTACTTTGTCTTGAGACCCTGTATCACTTTGAATGTTTTTGCTTTGATTTGTTTATGTTCGTGATACTGGTATGCTACTCCTGTTCTATTTCTTTGTTTGTTTATTTCTCAGGTACTACTCTCTTTAAAATAAAATAAAAAAAAAAACAGAGAACTCACTCCTGTGTTGTTTCTTGGACCCTAATATGCCCATATAATTTTCCTGTTTCTCTTTGGTTACAAGTGTCAGGTACATAGGAGGAAAATAATAATAAATTTCACAGTTGACTTTTTTCATTTTAGTTTTCAATGTTTCTGCTTGAAGTAGTAATAGTAACATATCAAATCACAAATTGAATTTATCCTGCATTCCCAGGAGAAGTAAAACTACGTGGAGGAAAATTAGTACTTAATCTAATGCCTGCTTCTAGTCTTGTGACTTTTAGTGATGATCAGATTTCATCTCCTGATTCTTTGGAGGGGAAGAAGCCCCTCCAAAGAATACGAATTTTTTGCCCACCTTCCTTTAAATTTTGCGTAATTTTATTTTCCTTCAGGGAAAAGTCTTCATTCTAGCTACCTACCTTAATCCCTTTGTAACTCTCTTAAGGATTGTCTGGTTCTACCCTCTGGCAAAATCAAAATGACAATTTGTGCTCTTGAATATGTCGTTCACCTCTGAAGCAAATACGTCTGTATGATGAGTACTCAACAAACTGTATCTACAATGGATTATCCTCCATTCTTGGTTAGTAATTTTTATTCTACTTTAGTAAGAATGATCATAGACTCTTGAACACCCCTTCTCTTGGTGTGTAGATACTTGTATATCAGGAAAAAGAGAGAAAAGTGCAAGATATTTTTAATGTCTATTCCCTACCCCTTCCTTCTAGGATTTTTTATTGCAAAGGGATCATTTGTATAAGTTGCATTGTCAAGGCCTCTTTGAAACTGGCTTGAATTTATACTGTAAATATAGAAAGTATCAGTGGAAAAGTAGCAAGTAAAAAGAACTTGGAAGCTAGGGTAAATTTTCCCTACTCTCTTTGCTTTGGGGGAAACTTTGAAGGGACTGTCACTCCTTAGAAGTTTGGTTCTCACTAGGTGGTTTAACCCTATGGGTTTTAAGTCACCATATGGTAGTGTTACTTCTGAAACTGTAAAACCATTATTTTCCCTTTTCTCTCTGGCTTCAAGAGGGGTAGCAATGCTTTATTTCAAATACATTGTTTAATCTTCTTTATGATATTTTAGTCCCTTTAGTATCTATGTTCTCTAAGATTACGTAGAACATAAATGATAGATATAGGGTTTGAAATTTGACAACCTAACTAGCAAGTTCTATCCATCACTGGTGTGGTTCCTATATTAGACTACATTTGGACTGATTACTTTCTGTAATCAAATAAAGAACTTGAGAAAAGATATTTTTCTAAAGCATCATAGATAATTCAAAGTAAATTAGATATCTTTTCTTTCATAGTGCATTGTAGATGACACTTTACATAATATAATACTAAGAAATCTCAAAGTTCATCCAAAAATGAATGTTCTTACATTTTTGATTTAATAATGTATATCTCTTTCTATTACGCTGAAAGAAATCATGCCATTAGTGTAGCACAGGTTCCATTTTGACTAACCACAGAGGAGATGGAATCCCATAATTCTTGAAAATATTTTTACCTCTCTCAGCCTATTCTTTATCAACATCTCATGATATTACACAGTTCTTTCTGTGGAGATGGTGAGGCAAAATTGTGTGGCTTCTGATAAGAAAGCTTGTGTCCACAAATATACAAATATACAAAAATACAAATGGAAAAAATCACTTTTTATAAAAGCCGGAGTTTTTGTTTTTTCTTTTTTGTTTGTTTGCTTGTTTCCAATACTGGGAATTGAACTCAGGACCTTGTGCTTGCCAGGAAGGTGCTGTGCCACTGAGCTAAATCCCCAGCTCAACGCTGGAGTTTTTGTATGTTATTTTGATGTTTGTCTCCTGATTTGTACACAATAATGTCCCTCTTGTTTGGTGGAAGGCTCTATATCTGGTTTTGGGCTTAAGTAAAATTTTATTGTATTCTTAGATGGTGTTTATTCTCTTGTGGGTTAAGAGTATATTAATCAACATAAAGGCTATTTGGATCTGACTGTCCCTCAGGTTTGAACTAGGTTTAAGTTCCTCATTATGAAGTCTGGATGGATCATTACACAGCATGGGTTTCTAAAGGAAAATTGAAGACAAACAATTATTTTTAAAAAGTCAATAGAAATCAAGGAATTCTAATGCATTTTCCTTTTTTTAATAAATACATAAAGCTTTTTACCATTTCCCTCAATTATTTTGATTAACACAATAATAAAATCTTTCAGAGCATCATTAAACTAATTTTCACAGCCTGATGTAAAAGACTCATTTCACAGAAATAATCATGACTAGCAGTAATAGATGAATGTCGATGCCGCAACACAACAGTATAAGGCATATTTACACCATCTGAACGTACAGAAACACCATACACATACACAAAATCATCACAGATCCAGAACTAAGTTCAATTGCTTAGACATTTACATATACAGGCTCTGCCTGAAACTTTTTCTTTATCTTATTTTGTAATTCTTTTCTTTCCAAGTAGCAAACAGATCTTTCCTATTTCTTGTGACTTATTTGTAACATTGTGCTCATGCAAAATAATACTTGTTTTATTGCATTAACATTTAAACAGTTTTAGACTTGTGTCCTAAAACCATCGTCTACAATTTTACTTGATGTTGATTCATCCATGTTGTCATGTTAGTTGGTGCGATACGATGACTTGATTTTGGTGAGTTACAAAATGACAAACATGTCAAGTTAAACACAGTTCAAAAATCAAGATTCTAAGATTCTTGATCATGCACATTTTACTTTCATTCTTGCAAAACAGTTTGAATCAAATAGGTACACCATTTTGACTCCACATTTATTGGCTCCACTTTTTAAATCATGTTTCAAGAAAGAACAACAACGAAAGATAATGATAAAATACTGTCCCACGTCTACAGTTCACGAGAAGGAAGAGCAGCAAAAATCACACTGACCGCCAGCCAGGTGGTAACACCGTAGTAAACATTGAACGTCTTTGAAATACACATTAACGCGATGATTACTATAACCCGTACTTCTGCAGCAGTTCAGATTGCCACTGGCGTTTGCGCTCTGGAAAATAATCTGGAATGTGGATTTTTTTAAAATCCTGAATACACTTTTTCATTTCTTCTTCCACACTTAGCTTCTCACAGACTTTCTTTTTGGAAAGATTTGTTTCCCGGGACTTGCTGATGAGTGTCTGAAAGAGTTCACTGTTTCTGCGCTTGTCTGGCGGCGGCATCCACTGCACAGGTGCTTTCTTGGAGGGGCGATCCAACGTTAAGGTGTTCGGTTGGTGAGCACTGGCCTGCTGGGCGCTGGACGGGTTGTCCTGGGGCGTGCTCGCTTCTGAGTGGCTGTCACAGCTGGAGGTGGAGAGCTCGTTACAGGAGGTCCCACTTTCACTCCCTTTGTCTGGGACTTTGTCCTGTTTCCTATCTTCATGTTCTTGTTTAGGTGACGCTGCTTTCTGAGGTGGTCCTACAGAGGAGGAAGGAAAAAATAAATTGAAGGACAAATTAAACTTTATGTTTTACGTTTTAAACTGAGAATCTTTATCATAAGAGGAGCACTGGTTTTGCTGACGCGGTAGTCTACTTTTGAAGGATTAAACACTTCTTTCTAAGGTATTCAGTACATCTAAAGAGCAGGCACCCCAAGCAATTTACAACAAAGATGGAAGATATTCGCTTAATGGGAATTTCTGCCTTAATAGGCCATCAATAGCTTCATACTGGAAAGAAGACTTTGGTTACTTCAGTACTAGTTCCTGAAAACTGGAAAAGATACTAAATGTCAATATTGTGCTAGTCTTATATACGTTGCATTACAGGCTTTGTTCATCTCTGTTACACCTCCTGCACTAGGCTGTGTCCTCTGTGTATATATTTTGCCACTGTAAAGACAGAAAAGTACCATCACTCTATTTTACACAGTGGCAATATTTTCTAGACCCAGAGGTACAGTAGCATCATTTATGCTTCCGAGTGAGAGGTTGATTTAAATCTTATCCTCAGTCTCTTAATCTTGTTTCCTACCTATTTCCTCAGAGAAAATTATGAAATGGCTGTAAGATATATATGGACTTAAGTATTGTGCTGAGAGTACATAGTGGAAATACAGTATTCTCCTAAAATATGAGGCTCACAGTTTGAAGTATATTACCTAGGAGGACAATTTTCAGGAAGTGTTAGTTTGTCAAGATTATTCAAATACATCAACACTTTATTTCTAAGAGGGAACATATTTTATTTTCCTTGTCTTCACAGTGGGATTAGGTACTCCATTTAACATTTATTGAGCATTGTTGCACACCCAGAACTGTAATAAAAACCTGATTAAAGGGACTGCAAACATTCAGAGATCTTAGGGACCCACATTTTATTTTCTGTTGGTCACCTTTTATGAATAAGCTGTAGAAAGCACAGTGGGAAGGAAGGCATCAGTATTTTTTAAAACCATTGCCCAAGGGGTTCTACAGTGTTGTATAGTCAATGTTGAGAACAACTGGCCTAATTTAGAGTGTCCACACCTTGGCAGAATATTGGAATCACTTAGAAAGATTTGGATTATCCAAGACAGCTTGAGTTAATGCAGTGCCATCTGGACACTGACTTAGGAGATGAAGTTGATTTCAATGTACAGCAGTTATAAATTTTTGTTCATTATAATACACATGAAGTCAACTAGTAACCAATATACACCCATGTGTTACCATAGGCAATAATTCAAACCAAGAGAAACCTTTTCATAAAATCACCTACTATGTACAACACATTGCTGATTACTATCATCAATTTTTCTGTTCGGAAACACAATCCAGTATGGTAGCATGCATCTGTAGCTCCAGCTATTGAGGAGGCTGAAGCAAGAGGATGGCTAGAGTCCACAGTTTCAAAACCAGCCTGGGCAACACAGTCAGACCCTGTCTCCATGTAATCAGACCCCATCTAATTTATTTATAATAAATATATTTTCATGTTGCTACCAAATATTTAGTCGAGTGGAATTAAGGATTTGAAAAACTTGAATTGTTTTTTGCAATTACATTCTGTATCTTAAATATGGTGTTGGCTGCATGACTATATACATTTGTGAAAATTCATGGAGTCATGTATTTAATCTAAGAAGGATTTTCCTATATGGAAACTATATCTTGATCAGTTGATCCCCCACAACAGTTTTAAAAATTTAAATGTATGTATCAGAGGGGAGATCGGAAACAATTTTTCAAACTTTGTTTGTCTATAATCTGGTAAACGTACAACAAATTCTAATGCCGAGAGCTGCTCAAGAAGAATGTGCACTGATACATTTCGGAAGTATTTGTCATCATAGACATTTTTTTAAAAGTTGTTGTTGGTATTGTTTGTTTTTCTCAGACTCTCCTATTTTGATTTTCTTTCTTCTATCAGGAAGAGTGAGAGTGCGGGAGCAGAAAGCCGCGCTCACACACTCGGTGTTAGGCGTGCGCAGCCCCTGTATCTCCATCTCCCGCAGCCCCAGTATCCCCATCTCCTGCCTTGCTCTCCTCCCCTGCTTCCCTCTTCCACTGCGCTCTTTCTAGGTTCATTATACTGAGGTTGATTCCTTCAGGTTTTCAGGCAGTTAGTCCTGGGTACAGCCCGCATACTTTAAACTGTCCGTATTAAATACTCTCAAATTACACAATTGGGTGTGCCCTCTCGTTCTTTCTGGGTCTGGCTGATAGACGCACAGTAGCAATCAGCCATCCGTTCAGTAGCAGTCAGCCATCGCTTGATTAGAAGACTGTTACTAGAAGAACTTGTTTTTATTCACATCATATTTTCATAGGAGTAATTCTGAAAAAAAAATGGGGATTAGAATCCTATTGACCAAGATTCAAATTGCAGCTAAAAAACACTGGTTTTGTGACACCTCCCTCCCCCTGCAAGATATTTAGCTCCTCTAGATCTTAATTTGCTCATCCTTAAATAAAGTGCTATTTTCCTCATAGTGTTATTCTGAGACCAGGAAATGCATCAGCTATGGTAATCTACTATATTATTCTCAACAAGTAGAGCGTATCAATGTAAACCAGTGGAATATTTATAAGTTTTAAAATGTTCATGCCCACCCTTGAAGATTTTATTTCAATGTGCTAAAGAGCTTCTATGTGTGTGTTTTATACAGGAGAAAATGTATGTATTTAATCATCTTTATGGATAAATGTGAGCCCAAGCAAACATGAAACACATCACCCTAACACAACATGAAATGCAAATATATCTTTCTTTATTCTTTCTGTCAATGCTCTGAATTAAGTTAACCAAAAATTCCCATTGAAGAAATGTACTATTTTTATGTCCAATGATGACTAAAGTATTAAAGTACAGTACAAATATCTGAGCAACCAATTTACCTTAAGGATAAATAAATGATGAGAAAAATCATTTTCTGTTAATAATCAGGGGTATGGAATATTAGATAGACGTCCCCATCCAGAGTAATAACATCAAGATGGATTACACTATAGAAGGAGGATCCTAGATACCACAAAATGCTTCCTTCTATTTCTGTTCACTGGGAGAAAGAATTCTTAAGGAGATATACCAGGAGGAATACAGGGTTGTACAGAGTCTGTGTTCAGCTATGTAAGTTACTAATATGTCCAGTAATTTTATAATTTGTGGATGAAAACAAACCCTTATAACACCTACACACAATGCAGATACTTGAAAATAAATCAGAATATAACACATGTGTGATAAAAATTAATATTTTTTCAAAAGATGGAAGATCAAAGAATGAGAATAATATGACTACTTCAAATTCAATGTCTCTTCAATCAGTAAGAGAATTAAATATATACCTGAGTAATCTTACCCTGAGGAATTTGCACTGAGAGTTAGAACATTAATAAGATTTACTCCAGTAAGTTATGAACAGGGAAATGTAAATGGGCTCAGTGTTCTCTTCCGCTAGTCTTTCTTCCACCACATGAACAAATTGCTAGTTTGCTAGTTATAAAACTATAGCAAAGGACCAGTGAATAGGCAAATCTGCTACCTAGATTTATCTTTAAAATAGTTAATTATTTAAAATTGTTGAATGTAATACATAATTACACCTGGAAACTCTCAAATTTTGGGATAGTTTCTCAACTTTTCATTTGCTGATTTGCTGTAAAATACACCAGGATATCAGCAGTGCATCCATAGGGCATTTTTCAACGAGAAGTGGAGCTTGACCATCTCGGCGGGTCTGCAAACCAACTCTTCACAAATAGTTTTAAAACGCAGTCTGTACACACACATGCACACGCAGACACACTTTACACTAATTTATTATGCTAATATTTTTTACCACTGTAGAAATAGCCTTGGAAGACTTGAGTTTCATCCTAGCCTAAGTACTAAAACTAAGCAAGTATTTTGCATTGGCTGTTCAACCTTATAATGCTAGGACCTTGTTTAACAGTTAAAAGTTGGACCCTAATTGTTGTACGTCATAAAATTGTGTAATTACAAGTGGTATAATGAATAGGAGCTTACCAAGCCAAAAAGAAAATATTAAATATCAGTAGTTACCATGAATAGAAATTAGAGGGACAGGGAAACAAATTTAATTTCTCCTACAGTGTTTTACAGAAGTTCAGGGTTCAAAAATAATTTTTCAAAAGGTCACTGAAGTGTAGTCCAAGAAGTATTATCAGCTTACTTCCGTCCAGGTAGTTCCATTTTTTTTGTTGGAGCACTCTCAGTGAGAATTATGCCTAACATTTGACTCTACAGTCTGTCTGGGTTCACACTACAGTTTGTCATCTTAAGTTTGTTTGCTTCAACAAGTTTCTTACATTCTTTAGGTTTCCTTATGTTTCAGTTCAGATTTCTGGCAAGGATTAAATGAATTAATACAGGTAAAGTACTTGGAATGAATCTACCATGTGTAAAGGCTCAAAAATGTTGATTACTAATATTTAACATAATTATCTATATGGGACTGATCATAGCATGGGGAATTTTGTTCATTTGAATACTAACAGTACCACCTGAGGAATACAAATACTTCCATTTCAGGTCTGGCTCAGCATATTCTAGACAAGCACATATGAATTATAGGCCAGTCACAGTGCCTTTAGTTTTCAATGTTTTAATTTTATCTATTAAAATGAATTTAGAAGAGTAATACCTGGTCATATGGCTATGGTAAAATTCAAAATATGTTACAACAATTTTTAAGCTATAAAGTTCCATAGTAGGTAAATTATTAGTAATTTAAGGTCTAGAATCATCTACTACATAAAGATACAGGTTTAAGAAGCTATGAGTCATTATTCATGTCCACAAAGGAATTTGGGAAAACAAAACGCATTGCTCTGTATAAAAAATAATGCCAGGGGCTGGGGATTTAGCTCAGCGGCAAAAGCGCCTGCCTGGCAAGCGCAAGGTCGTGAGTTCGGTTCCCGGTACCGGAGAAAAACCAAA
>NW_004955443.1:3818834-3830324 GCF_000276665.1 Chinchilla lanigera | reverse complement strand
GGTACCGGAGAAAAACCAAAAAAAAAAAAAAAAATAATGCCTTGGGGACAGGGATATAGCTCAGCAGCAGAGTGCCTGCCTGGGAAAGTGTGAGGTCCTCAGTTCGATTCCTAGAGCCCCCAAGAAAGCCTTAACTGAAAGCAATGGTAAAAGTGTCACATTAAATAAAGTAAAACATGGGGGAGCTTCTAATGGGCCAAAACTTATAAAGTTCAGCAAAACAAGGCATTTGATGAATTTCATTGGGTTTTACTATAATGAAATGGAAAGGAAGAGAAAGAATTTTTCCAGGTCATTTGGGGAGATAGCATCATATAAAAAGAAATCATATGTCAATAGTTTTGTTGTTAAAAAGGCCACACAATTTCTTCATAGTTCTGCATGTGAGTATGTTCAATAAATGTACCTCTGCATTCCTTCGTTGAAGACATTAGCATTTCCAGATGAAATCTGTGTACAGTTGTACACTTGAAAAAGAAAAACCTTTTATTTTAATCTCTTTACCTATCTAGTGATGATAAAAAAGACTGAGTCTGTAAAATTTGTCTGCAAGGAGCGTAATTCCCAGAAGGGAAATTACCCTTTAATAGTGCTAAACTCAATGGTGTGTGAATGGTTATGTGGCACTTGAACAGAATGAACCAATCCATCTTAAATATTAGTGCCACATGCTTCTAAGTATTAAGCTGTTGAAGCAAAAGAAAAATAACTTCATTATGATTCCACTAACATTTAGAGAGCACCTATGGCACTCGAGGCAGAGTGTTAGTTACAAGGACAGCACACACATGTGTAACTTCCCCCCACGCACACACACAGGCACGTCCCCGATACAAAGTAGTTTATAGTCAGTATTAAGCCGAGTGGGCCAGCGCAGGTGGAGCTAAGGTCTAAATTGGACCTGCTGGAGGGAGGTAGGACTAAAATGTGTTTGGAGTGAGCTAAGGGATGGGAGTCATTTTTTATTCACCAGTAAAACCCCTACACTAATTTGAAACTTAGAGGCCATATAAGAGATATATTCACCTTAAAGCAAAAAACTGTTCAAATAAATGAAATTTAATTGACATGTGAACTGAGGAAATGAAGAAATAACGTTGTAGTACTTTTTCATCTTAATATTATTACTCTTAGTAACCAACTCTTCTATTTGTCCCTGTACCTCACTTTTGATTGTATTTATTTATTTATAGCATGTCTCCTATCCAAAAGTGAGAACTCCTTGTAGGTACAAATTACACCTTTTAATCATATCACATACCTTGATCAGGGGGAATGCTTAACCATATTAATAAAATGACCTCCGAGTTTTTACAGTATTTACATTGTCAATGGCATTTGTTACTTCACATTCACCGTCTTTTATGTTGCCAGACATTCTCTAACAAATCATTGTTTGTTAGTTGGATTTTTGTTTCTTGGACAAAGTAAATTAGGTAAACAACTATAAGGAGAAAAGATTTATTTTGGCTCATGGAGTCAGAGGCTTCTGTCCATTTTCAGTTGACACGATTGCTGTTGGGCCTATGGTAAAGGCAGAACATTATGGCAGGGAACACAGGGGGAAAAAAGCTGCTCACCTCAGAGCACTCAGGAAGCAAAAGAGAGGGGGACCGGAAGATACTAGTATTTCGATATCCCCTTCAAGGGACCCCCCCAGTGGCTTAACTTCCTGCCTCTAGGACTCAACTCTTAGAGATCTCAGTACTTCCAGCAGTGACAGGATCCTGACCAAGCCTTCCACACACGGGCCTTTTAGAGACAGGTAAAATCCAAATCACTACAAGTAGTAAAAATAATCCCACTGCTGCTACACAAAAGAGTCCCAAATTCACACGTCCATTGTTCTTCTTAGCTCTTCCCGAAAGATTATTTCTATGACCACAGAGACTGTATTTTCCGTTTCTTCATTTCACATGGGCAGTTCAAGAGGCTGAATTGTTTGATTACCAAATAAACCATATTAATAAATGAATAAACAAAGGTAATGTAGCATCTGGAAAAATGTGAGAGGAAATCTATTTATTAAACTGAGGTTTATTTAATGTTAATCTATTAATTTAACGTGATCTTATAGTTTACTCTCAAATATTCAAAGCCTATTCCATGTGTTGCTTGCAGCTTAAAACATGCTATTCTCATAGTCAGATGTGATTTTTGTTGTTGTTATTCTCTTAATGATCTACATCAGTTTATTTTAGTGTATCTCACAGTATTGAAACTATTTTATCTTAAAGACTAGTTATTGCTATAGTTGTCTTAGCTTTCACCATGTGTTTTGCTCAGACTACTATGTCCCTCATGGGACAGAGATTCTTTTACATATTTGCATTCTCTGAAACACTACCCCATGGCAGGCCCATAAGGATTTAGTAACTATTTGTTAAACTGAATTAAATGTAATTAGTAATATCTGCTGAAAATATCTAAGCACATAGAAGATTGCTTTATTCTCAAAAAAAGCCTTTCTTCCTTCTTTCCTTCCTTCCTTCCTTCCTTCCTTCCTTCCTTCCTTCCTTCCTTTCTTCCTTCCTTCCTTCCTTCCTCTCTAATTTAATTATTTGTTGAGACACGCTCTCACTATGTAATCCAGACTGGCCTTAAATTCACTATGTAGCCCATGTTTGCTTCAAACTCAACATCTTCATGCCTTAATCTCCCTAAGACTAAGCTTATTGTGTGTGCCAGCGCATATAGTGAAAATTCTTTTGTATTGTTTTAATTAAATAAGGTAAATCCAAATGTAACTAAGTTTAAGTGGTATAACAAGAAAAAACACAAAACGAGCAAGTAGAATAAAACAACGTTTAGTGGTGAGCCATAAGTAAGAAGGACCTCAGTCTTTTTAGCTAGTGGAAACATCATGCCTTGGGCAAAGGCCCTACATTATTCATTATAAGTTATTAAAAAGAAAGAATTCCCATGTCCTTGCCTGCAATCAAAGCTACTGAAGAGGCTGAAGGAGGAGGATGACAAGTTCTAGTGCAACCTGGAATACATAGAAAGACCTGGTGTCAAAATAAAAAAATTTAAAATGAAGTTCAGTAGTAGAGCGCCCAAGGTTGTACTCAGCTAGGCAGAGAGGTAGAGATGAGAGAGAGGATAGATATAGAGAGAGATATGAAAGAGAGAGAATGAGACACACAGAGAGAGAGAGACAGACAGAGACAGACAGAGACAGAGAGAGAGAATCTGAGAACTATACATAAGGAAGAAAAATGATTCTTACTGCTTTCCAAGGGAACTCTGTATCACTTGCATCATTGAACCTTATGCCTGCACTTAAGTAGCAGGAAGGTATTAGGTGTTCACTCATAATCTCAGTGGTCCATCCTGTACGAAATTATTACAGACACTTGGCAAGAATTCTGCATTAAAACTGGCTTCCACATTTCTCCAATGGCATCTAGGATTCTATGCCAAATTTATCTGTCTTGCACTTAAAACAAATAAACAATGAAATAAACAATGAAATAACCATTCAGATGCCTAGGATCCTTTAGGATCCTGAATTTAAGATGGATAAACAACTTCTTTCTCATTCCACTTTCCCACCTGAACTCAGCATTCCTTTCCATTGATTTTCTCGGATTTTTGCATATGTCTAAGTAGCCACCTCCTTCTGACCTCCTTTTCCACATGCAACAAGTACATGACAAAGATGATTTATCTGTATTACAAACTTGTGAACAAAAGCCTATGCTTGGTTTTTCCACAGCCACAAAACTTGGATGGTAACACCAACCTGGTGCTTGGCAAAGATGAATGAGGTGTTTTCTGTGCAGTGTATGTGTGTCTCATGGCTCTGTGAGGGGGAAAGGGCATTCTGTGAATACAGGTTGAGGGGTGCACTTATGATGTGCTGTGTATAACACATTTACACAAACATAATACCATGCTAGTTGTAAATTATACAATACTACACAGCTGCCATAATCCCGAAACAAAACCACGGGTGGCAACAATGGAAGCAGAGTTTGTAAGTGGGAGAAAAAAACACTGATAGTCCTAGAAGAGCAGAGGCAATCAGAGGGAGAAAGCCACAGTTCAGGGGATTTATATTTGTTGGATCTTTTCATATCTCAAGTGCCTGCGGGCCAGTAAATGTTTTCAAGTGTTTCAGCAATGTTTAGTAAGATGCAAAATCTTGTAGCTTTAATACAATTTAATGTGGGTGCTGCCTCTTTTCACTTTGGGATTTATAAAAGCTGTCTGATTTGGAGGCAGCTCAGTGCAGAATCCCTATAGGGAATGGGAAATAGAAGCAGGTATATGCATAAGAGAGTTTAATTTCATCTTGTAATATATTAAAAATAAAACAGACAAACAAACAACAACAAAATCAACAGTGTCTCACCTTTGAAAGTAGCAAAACTATGTTTGAGGTGAAGCTCTGACACCTACAAGCTGGGTGTCAAAATAGGTCTTTAAAATTCATTTTCCTGTTCTGCTTAAGGAGGCTTAAAATATAGCATGTCTTTCAAGGGGTGGCTCTGTGTCAGTGTATGTGTCGTGTGGAGCTTTGCAGTAGGGTTTAAAGAGTCCCCAGAAGAGAGAACAGGTCTTAGTCCCTAGAATTTATAAATGTCTCTTCATGTAACCAGTCTTTGCAGATATGACTAAGGATTTTGAGATGGTGGCATTACTCTGGATTATCTGGCTGGTTACAGTTGTCCTTGCAATAGGAATGAAGAGAAAGACCTGATACAGACAGAAGAGAAGATGGGATGGGACTGTGACCACAAAGTAGAGACCGAAAGACTGCAGCTGCAAATCAAGGAATCAAGGTAGGTGCCGGAAGCTGGAAGAAGCAAGCACTGTATTACCCTTGGAACATCTGGCGGTAGAGTTGCACTGCTGACACCTTGATTTTGTCCCAGTGAGAGTGATTTCAGATTCATGCCTCTGATTGTGAGAGAATAAATTTATGCTTTTTTTTAGCCACTAGTTTTACAGTAGTTACACCAGCCAGTGGAAGCTAATACAAGTTCATTTAACCCAGTGCCTACCTCTGGTGGACGTTAAGTTACATCATCTTATAAAAGTCAACATTATATAATCCTTAGCATCAGGAATATGTTGGATGTGATTATAGCAAATTACTTCCTCTATTAAAATAAAATCTCTTACAGGCTCTGCAAGATTGTCATCATGTTTCTGTGAAAATTCCTCTGCTAACAGTCAGTAAGATCAGAATATTGCATTACAAATCACTAAAATTTTGGTATCCCTGGTCTTAGCAAATTCTAATACTTTTAATTAATTAATTTTATTTATACATTGTAGATCTGCACAATGATCACTTGCATCATAGGGAATTTCTACCACACATGATACACATCTTAGTTGCTCTTTTTTTCCTATTCCCCTCCCTCTCTTCAACCTGTCTTATTCTCCTTATTTACAAAAATTTTGTTTTAATTTTTTCCCTCTTTGTTGTTTTCTTCTTTTTGCTTCCTCCCTCTCTTTCCCTCTCCCCTTGCCCTAGTTACTGTTCCTACTTGAATATTTTCTTCCTATTTCACAATGTCTAGTATACATTCTGGTGCTTATTTACACTTTTGGTTTCTCACACCAGAGAAACATTGTGATTCTTACACCTTTGTGTCCAATTTATCTCACTTCAGAGTGTGGCCTCAAGGTGCTTCATTTTACTTAGAAATGTCTCAAGCTTATCCCTCTTCATGGCTGAATAGTACACCATCACATAAAAAAACCACATTTTTATCTGTTCATTGGTTTAATAGGTATTTGGGCTGTTTCCAAGATTTAGCTATTGCAAACTATGTTACTATAAAAATGGATGTGCATGTATCCCTGTGGTATGGTGCTTTTAATTCTTTCAGGAAGATAGCAAGAAGAGGGTGTGACTGGGTTAAATGGAACCTCTAATCTTAGGTTTTTGAGGACCACACTGACTTCCACACTGGTTGCACCAGTCTACACTCCTACCAACAGTGCAGTAGGGTTCCTTTTTCCTCGTGGCCCCTCCAATATTTGTTATTGGGTGATTTCTTACTAATAGCCATTTTTCAGTAGTGAAATGAAATATCAGGGTCATTTTAATTTGCATCTTTTGAATAACCAGTGATGTTGAACATTTTTTCATATATTTGTTTGACATGTGCACTTCCTCATCTGAAAACTATATTCATTTCAGATGCCCATTTTTGAGATGGAAGAGAATATCAGAAAATAGAGCAAAGTCCTTTGCTCTTGGGTAGGAAAATAAATATATAGTGAAAGTGGACATGCTCCTGAAATTGTCATACAAATATAATGCAATCCCCATCAAAATACCAATTATATACTTCACAGAATTGGGGAAAACAATCCTGAAATTCATTTAGAACCAGAAGATGCCTACAATAACAAAAAAAATTCTGGGCAACAAAGGCAAGGCAAGGAGCTTCACAATCCTTGACTTTAAATTATACCACAAAGCTACTGTCATAGAAACAGTATGGTACTGGCAAAAATACAGACCTGAGGATCAAGGGAACAGATTAGAAGATGCAGATACAATTCCAAACACACTCAGCCAACTTACCTTTCTCAAAGGACCCGAATATCTTTACTGAAGAAAAAGAGCCTCTTTAATTAGTGGTGCTGGCAAAACTGGCTTTCCACATGCCAAACTAGACCCATGCCTTCACTATGCACTGAAGTAAAATAAAAATGAATCAAAGTTGTAAATATATTTTTTATTTTGTTTTTCTTCCAGTACCAGGAATTAAACTCACAACCTTGCACTTGCCAGGCAGGCACTGTGCAGCTCAGCTAAATCCCCAGCCCCAAAGATGTAAACATAAAAACAGAAACACTCTTGACACAGGTGTAGTCAAGGACTTTATGAATAAATTCTGATTGCATGGGAGATAGTACAAACAGTCAACAACTGGGATGCCAACTTATTAAAGAGCTTTTGCATGGCAAAAAGTCACCAACAGATTGAAAAGACAACTCACAAAGTGGGAAAAATTTTTGCCAGCTGTCCTTCAAACAAAGGACTAAGATCTAGAATATACAAAGAACTCAAAAACACGAGGCCTCTCCCAAATTGAAAATTGCAATATTTAGTCATAGTTTGTCTATTCAAATAATGCCATCCATTAGTCCTCTGTCTGTCTTTCTCCATAATATAAAATGAATCTATTCCCTTATTTCAACAATTAGTCCTTAACAATATGGGATTTAGTCACAACTATTCTAAATTCTCCCCAATTATATAGATGGACTATTATTTGGATGGATATTATAGTCTCTGTGCGAATCCCTGTTCCCACAATAGACTACTCTCTTTACAACCATAGCCACTCACCTGCTCATTCCAGCACACACACAAACACACACACACGCACACACACAGTTACAGCAGATCAGTGAGGAAACACTCAGGGGGCGGAGAAATCGGAATAAAAGAGGTTTGCTCATCTGGCGGATAACAATCCAACATGGAGTCACAAAATGTCGCCCCTGGGGTTTTGAATTCTGGGGTTTTTATCCTTTACAGGTTTCTATGGTAGCCACACTACCTTATTTTGGAAATTTACAGGGGTTCACAAGGTTTAGGAGCTTTCCAGTCACAAGATTTACATTTCCCAGGTGCTAGTTAGTCAGGCAGGATGCAGTTAGATTTTACCTTTCCCCATAGTTTGCCCTATCTGTTTGTTCCTCCAGATAACATGTTGTTCCTCTTTCTGTGCATTTATGACTAGCAGGGGAGAGGTGAGAAGTGAGTTTCACCTGAAGTTTAAGCAGCTTGTAAATTGGAGCTGTAAGGAAATAAAATGGAGTCTCTTCTGCCATGTCAACACCAGAGCATAGACAAACATATTGTTGTAATCACAGAATGTCTCCACACACATTTCTATTACCTGTTCATTCCTTGAAGTTCTAATTCCATGTTATTACTGCCTTTTTCTACACTTCCAAAACCATACAACAAAATATGAGTTTTTTGCTTCTAATACAGTTCCTTTTTTCATTTTAAAGTTTTCTGTCTTTTATAAATTTACTGTTTTGCTATATGTGCTGCCAAAGTGAGCACATATAAATTCACTGTAATCTTCTTAATCCCCCAGGTTTGCAGTCTCGGACTCCTTTTTGCTATTCCCATTGCTTAGTCTCTTAACTGCTTTCCCATATGAATAGCTTTCTAATCCTACTGAGTGGACTTTGATAATGACAGTATCTTCACCTTCTCACCATCTTCATCCTCATGAGTATGGTCCTCATCAACTCTTACTAATAAATATACTGCATGGATTCCTAGAAATCCTTTTGCCTCTAATATCTACCTCATATTCCATACAAACAGATAGGTCCCAGCTCTACCTCAGTGTAACAGGACTCTTACTTTGGCACTGGATCTCAGACAATATCAGGATCTTTCAAAAACTTCAAAATCTTTTATTTCCATAGATAGTACTTGGTCTCACCTTAAACTCCAAAAGTCATTTTCTATTACTCCAATCAACTAGTCCAACCAAATTGGAGAAATTACTATGGAGTAATTAAGGCAGGAACAATGAATATGTGATTTTAAAGAGAATTATTCTGAGAGTAATATATGCAATTTAAATAATCCAGGTTGTGAATATACCAAGGTACCTTCCTCATTTGTAGCCTGGGTATGTATTATTATTTTTATTATTGCTACTACTATGATTGTCTCAGCCTGAGCTCCTCATCTGTTCTAGTATCCTGGAGGAAAAACCTGATTCCAGAAATGAAAGGACAAGATATATACAAAAGTAAATACACAGACAGACATGCAGACATACATGATATAAACATTTTATGGAAATGTACCTAAATACAGAAATCAGTGTTTTGAGTAAAATTTTCTTACACTATCCCACAGCAACAGGCTGCTTGTGTCATCTGATACTAGAAAGCCACTGGATGAAGTAGATAATGAACTGGAGGTACAAACTTAGCAATAGAATCAGTAATTTTAATTTTTTATGGTTTCAGGAATCAAGACCAGGGCCTCATGCACGGTAGGCAAGTGTTTTACCAGTAAGCTATGTCTTCTATCTCTAAGCCAGCACAGTTTTACTCAGTTCAGATTGAACCAAGTGAGTTAAAAATTGTAATAATATTTGCCACTTATTGATTGCCTAACATTGACCAAATGCCACATTTCCTGTGCTATGAAGCATCTCACTTGTACCAAATAAAATATATGGTTATTGTGCATATTTTCTACATGAAGAAATTGAGTCTTAGAGAATTTCTAACATTGACAAGTCACATTTTGATGGGGCAGACATATTATCCACATGTAGATCTGTCTGACTTCAGAGCTTAGACTGAATAAAGCTCTAATATGAAGCATCTCAACAAATCTTGAACGTGCTGTCAAAATTAACCCCTTGAAATTCTGAACTAGAACTATTATTACTCATGCATTTCACACTCTGATAGGATAAAACTGAAATGCAGATCTTTGAAAATTTGGGGATGAAAATGCTTAACAGTACCTGAGTATCAGTATTTATTTAAGTAAATACAACAGTATTAATTTATATCACATCTAACAGTTTTTTAAAAATAAATTTAAAAAATAACATATGAGACTATAGACTGCAGTTTCTAACAGTATATTGTGGGCATTACTGGGAGCAAGATACTTTGACTCAGCCACCTACGTTTATAAAAATGTTTGAGGTACAATATTCTCTTAAACACATAGTTTTGCGAATTCAGACCAACAATAAAAGGCTAATTTACATTAATAAGATGTTATAAAACGCTATATCTCATAGTGTGAATCCTATTGTAAGCTTTTACAGTGAAATTAGGAAAAGAGATAAAATATAGAAAGAAGATAACAGAGCAAACAGAATAAGGGATTGGGACTTGTAGCTTATCAGGTACTATATTTTCTAAAATACAGTGTTTTACAAGAAGGCACTTTTAAGACTCAGGTTGTCAGTGATGTGCATCACTTGATCAAGAAAGGTTTTCACTCAAAGGTAAAAATTTCTATTAAGAGATTTCATTGCTTAATTAAACAACTCTGGCAGTGTTCAGTTGTGCTGGACCTTGCACTTCGCTTCATAGTGCGCTGTTGTCTAAACCTAGCATTTCAATAGAACAGCAATGTCAATCTTCCTTTCCAACACTAGATTATTATAAATTAAAAGTTGAAGATTGTGGATTTCTGCTAATAAAAGCATTACACTATAAAAAGTGACTGGTGAAACCTTCTATGGGTTCAACCAAAATAGTTATGCCAAGGAAGAACTTGGAGTGGTATTGCATTTGGCAAACCATACAGTATTTAATTACTAGAAGTATAAGTGATTATTCAAAAGCTTGAAAACATAATTTTAGATATATAAAGCCTTAGTAATAAACTGTGTTCTCAGTATGATGAATATTGAATAACTTCCCCTGAAATGCTGAGAAGTACAGGATTCACAGAACTGAATATCATGCTTTGACACCATGTAGTTCATTAAAAGTCATGACAGATATTGAATAACTTCTCATGCAATACTGAGAATACAGAATTGATATAATTCTGTATTCTACTTTTAGTTCATGTATTTAGTGAAAGTAAGCAGAAATAATCACTGTTAAGTACTTAATGAAATTATGTACTATTTGATTGAAAAATTAAAACACTTGCATTTCTCTTAGAATGAAAATTTCCATAATAATAAACTAAATTTTATAGTTACAAGGATTAACTATAAAGATTACTAATGAGCTAGGAGTTATGATTTACAATATTATTGACTTTAGCAAATTTGACTGAATTTCAGCATTATGGAAGTACCAAAATATTCTTTAAATAATTAAAATCTTATACTCCTTTGCTTGACTGGAGGCTATTATGTTTGCCATGAATATTCTGAGAAATGTTTTATGATCAATATTGCAAGGGAAATGCCAGAAGTCATATGAAAGACAGAGGTTTAAGGGAAAAAAAAGTATCTATGTATACACAGGATATCTAACATAGTTGAACTACTGACTTTTATTGTTCTACTGAAAGAAATAGTTAATATTTAAGTGTTTGATTAATCTTACATGTCTATATTTGTTTATCTGAGTACCCAGTTTGAAGATATCAATATGTAATACAACAACCATTGTTAATTTCCTATCACCTTCTCTGAAATTCATTATTGCTTGTATTGTTTTTGTGTTATTTCTAAATGTATGTTTGCTAATATGTTTGTGTTCTTTTATCTTTCAAATTAAAAATAAATGAAATTATAAAAAAATGAAAGAGCAAACAAGATTAGTCATGTCTGGTTGTTTATTGGTCTTGTTCTACCAATTTATTCTTTTTTATTTAAACTGCAAATACGTAGATGTAGCTAGTAGAAATTTTGCCTTAAAATTCTTTATTATTGTGCATCCAAATTTTTCTTCTCTTTACGTAAAATATTGCTTTATAATCCAGTTTTTGGTAACACAAGTTTTATTATAATCTTTTCATAAAATGCATTCTGGAGAACTCAAAGTGAT
>NW_004955443.1:3781977-3818734 GCF_000276665.1 Chinchilla lanigera | reverse complement strand
TATATATATAATCACCACTGAACATGGCATCTTCCTTTTGATTTTATAAAGACTGCAGCATACGTTTACCCTGATATGGTATTGTCTAGAAGTCATTCAGAGAAACAGAGGGGACTGAAGCAAGTGTTGGACCATTTCTTCTGTGTTTCTCAATCTCTTACAGAATACTTTAAAACGTTACAAAAGGAGGGAAGAAAGAGGAAGAAAATGAGAGAGAAAATAAGAGAGAGAAAGGGGAAGAAAGGTAGAAAAGTAATAATCAAACAGGGACAATGTAGAAAGGCAGGGACAATGCAGGAAGTAAGGTGAAATTTGTATTTTGCAGCAATCATGCTGACTGGAATAGGGAAGGTTTAGGAAAAGAATGAGCACAGAAATGGAAGGCTGCAGTCACGTTACTGTTTTCGAGGTGACAGATGATGAAACCTCAGAGTGAAAGGGTGAAGGTGTTTTGGTTTCTGGTCTTCATGGTAGACAGAATGATCATTACAGCAGGAGATAGTAGATCCTGAAGGAAAACTGGGTTTATGAGAAGAAAATCACACGTCATTTGTTGTCAATCTACTGGATTTGGAGGGTTCAATATATCCCAGTGGAAATTCAGGTATTCTTTAAGACAGATACTTGTCTGGGTCTCAGAAAAGAAGTTTGCAGCAAAATCCACAAAAGAAGACAAAGATCAACAGGGGAAAAGATTGAAAAGAGAAATTTTTTTTTATAATACTGAAAAGTTACTAGAAATTTGGAATCCAGATCATGATGATTATAATAGAAGAAATGAGAGGCTGAGAGGGCATACCAAGAATATTGTCTGGAGAAAGAAAAATATAGGTGCTGGTTCAAGCCAAGTGGTAAAATGGAATAAAGTGAACAGTAAAACATGCACATTGACAGTTTGTTTGAAGTAAGCACACTACATTTACACTAAGAGGGAGAAAGGGAAGGGCTGTCATGGTCACATTTTCTATTCCAACTAAACTTGATTGAATGCAGAAAGAAAGCAATGACATTCTAAAAACTGCAAATGAGCAAGTAATATTATCATGTTTCTTACTCATTATGATGCAGAAAATGATGACACAGAAAGAAAAAGAGAAACCCATAGTGTTTTTCGCTTTCAGTCCTTTACTCATCAGTAAGCCCAGGGGACAGAGTGTTGGTGGAATGTGCACATGTTAAGAAGTGAAATAAAAGTGTGAAGTATATTTTGGGCAGTGTTTCACTCATCTGGCAAGAAATGGTATATAAAGGCACAGCAATAGTGTAAATTCAGTGACTTATTTACAAATTAAATGCTCATATCTGTATGTAAATAGACATTGCATAACATAAACAGTAAAATTCATGCTAATAATTTAAAAGTTTATTTATTTAGAGCAGTACTGAATGACAAATGGGAAAGTAGTGCTACATACACAGAGACATAAACAAACACAAAAATCACTACGGCAAATTGAGAGATGGAGGGGGAGTGAGAGGGAGAGGAGCAGTGAGAGAAAGAGGGAGAGAGAGAGCATGAGAGCTTTATCTTTTAGTACTTGTAGCTGGTCTTTTCTCCAGGTTTATACAAGGATTCTACATTTTCAATTGGCACAGGGCCATGTAAATTATATGAACAAAAGACTTTAACAAATTTATTTTAAAATGGAAATTAATGAGGCTACTACATACCAAATTCTGTAGGATATATTCAAAGTGAAAGAAATTACAGCCTTAAAGAAAGAACACTGAAGCCTTAAATATATTTAATTGGAAGTGAGAAAAGAAATAAATGAAGTAAGCATTCAACTAAATTTCATCTCAGTAAACTGGAGCACAACAAAATAACACAAATCAGGGAAGTGGGCATGGGCCTGCCTTTGTTCCCACCTTATATTCATTTTTGGTTTCCATGGTAACAGATTGGAATTTTGTAGCCCTGGCCACATGTTGTTTTCCTTGTGGAACACACTGGGTCAGGCTCCGGTCATGAGCCCAACCACAATGATATATACTTTTTGTACTCTGTTCTATATGTCCCCCTCTAGATAACCACATATTTCCTTTATGGTTGCAATGTTTATGTAGGGCCAGGGAAGGGGTGAAACAACCCAGGCAGGGTCATAGGTGATTATCTGGGCCCGGGTGTTCTTTCTCTTTGAAGAAGCATTCCAGGGCTAAGTCAGGACTGCAAAGTTAACTTTTTATGACCATTCTGGGATGTTTCTCAAGACACATTTTGAGGTTTTTATTAACACTAGAATTATTCTATCTGAAAATGATATGCTAAGAGTCACTGTTCCCTACAAAAGGATCTCTTAAAATCAAGAGTGAACCAGGAAAAATCAATTCAACTGCAGCAAGAGTCAAAGAGGAATAATGTACGACTAATAGGAGTCAATGAAACAGAAGGAGGCAATGCAAACAACATAAAAAGAATATTTGCAGAAATAATAGCAGAAAATTTCCCAAGCATGGTAACAGAAACTGATATACAGTAAATGAGGCATATAGAACTCCCACTAGTCATAACCAAAATAAAACTACATCTTGACATATAATAATCAAGATCCCAGATCTCCAGCAAAGGAACAGAATATTAAAAGCTGCTAGCAGAAAGAAACACATCACCTATGAAGAAAAGCCCATTAGAATCCTGGCAGACTTCTCAACACAAACCATCCAATTGAGAAGAGCTTGGAGTGAAGTATTATATGTCCTGAGACAAAATAGCTTCCAACCAAGATTGATGTATCCTGCCAAACTATCCTTCAAATTCAATGGAGAAATGAAATGTTTCCACAAAAGAGAACAACTGAAGAACTTCATGAGTGCCAAACCATCCTTACAAAGAGTACTAAATGATATTCTATACAGAAAAAAATGACCACAATTTCAAGAGCAACAATAGAAAGGAACCCTCAAGCAGAGCAAACAATTAAACAGGCAGAAAAAGAAGGAAACCAACAGCAAGTAAATAACATGACAATGATAAGCCAATACATATCAGTTATAACCATTACTGTAAATAGCCTCAAGTCACCAGTCAAAAGAAACAGACTTAAAAAACCAATCCAACAGCTACATGATGAAGCAAACTAGAACAATGTAAGACTGACTGGAATCAGTGAGAAAGCTGGATGAGGGAGAGGAGAAAATAAAGAAGTTAGTGGGGGATTTTAATACCCCATTCTCAAGAATGGATCGATCAACTAGACAAAAACTCAACAAACAAATATTAGAATTAAACCAAGCCTGTGAACAAATGAACTTGGTAGATGTTTATAGAGTGTTCCACCCCAAAACAAGAGAATATACATTCTTCTTAGCTGGACATGGGACATTATCCACAAATAAATTACATATTAGCTGACAAAACATGTTTTGTAAATGCAGAGGCATTAAAATCATCCTGTGCATACTATCTGACCATAGTGCAATGACACTGGAAATCAGTAACAAAGGAAACCTCAAAAACTACATGAATGTGTGGAAACTAAACAACACAGGTCTGAACAACCAATGGGTCATGGAAGAAATTAAAGTGAAATTAAACACTATATACAATTAAATGATAATACTGATACAACATACCAAAACTTATGGGATGCAATGAAAGCATTCCTATGTGGAAAATTTATAGTGAGGAATTCACACATCAGGATAGCAGAATAAACTCAAATAAACAACCTAATGTTGAACCTCAAACTTCCCAAAAAAAAAAAAAATCAAACCCACAACTCATAGGAGGGAAAAAATTATAAAGGTAAGAGCAGAAATCAATGTGATAGAGACTAAGAAAACAATACAAAGGATCAATGAATCAAAAACTCGGTTCTTCAAAAAACAAACAAAATTGAAAAACCAGTAACCCACTTCATCAAAAGGAAGAAAGGAAAAACATACATTCAAGCAATTAGGAATGAAAAGGGAGAAGTCAAAATGAATCCCACAGAAATCCAAGAGATCATCAACACCTACTATAAGAACCTATATTCTAATAAGATGGAAAACACAGAAGAAAAGGACAAGTTCATAGATACAATTAAATTATGAAAGCTAAATCAAGAAGAAATAAAAATTCTAAATAACCTGATAACAGCCAATGAAATTGAAAATATAATTAAAAATTTACCAACATAGAAAAGCCCAGGCCCTGATGGATTCACTGTGAAATTGTATGAAAAATTTAAAGAACTACTGGCACTAATGCTGAAACTCTTTAAGGAAATTCAGAGGGAAATAGTACTTCCAAAGTCATTCCTAGAAGCAAGTGTTTCCCTGATTCCAAAAACAGAAAAAAAAAAAAAAAAAAAAAAACCAAACAAGAAAGAAAAGTACAGGCCAATCTCCCTAATGAACATAGATGCAAAAATCCTTAATAAGATAATGTCAAACAGATGGCAGGAAATCATCAAGAAGATTAAACGTCATGACCAAGTAGAATTCACACTGGGGATGCAGGGTGGTTCAACATAAGAAAATCAATAAACATAATATACCACATTAACAGACCAAGGACAAAAAATACATGATCATCTCAATAGATGAAGAAAAAACTTTTGACAAGTCCAACACTTATTCATGATAAAGACTCTACAGAAAATTGGAATAGATTGTCTTTACCTCAATCTTATAAAAGCTATCTATGATAAACCAACAGCTAATATCATATTAAATGGTCCAACTGAAAGCTTTCACTCTAAAATCAGGCACAAGGTAAGGAAGTCCATTATCACCACTCCTATTTAGTATAGTTCTGGAAACATTAGCCAGAGCAATTAGACAAGAACAAGACATAAAAGAGATAAGGAGAGAAAAGGAAGAAGTTAAATTATACTATTTGCAGAACACTGTACTCTACATAGAAGATCCCAACATCTCAACTAAAAGAATTTTAGAAATAATATCCAAGCTCTATTGAAAATACCATTAGCATACCTCATAGACCTAGAGAAAACATTCCTGAAATTCATTTGAAGCCAGAAAAGATCTAAACTAGCAAAAGCAATTCTGGACACAAAGGCAAATCAGGGGGCATCACATTCCCAAACCTGAAATGATACTACAAAGCTATTGTGATGAAATCAGCATTGGCAAAAAACAGACCTGAGGATCAGTGGAACAGAATAGAAGATACAGATGCATCTCCAAACATACTCAGCCCTCTTTTCTTGGAAAGAGGGGCCAAATGTATACACCCAAAGAAAAATATTCTCTTTAATAAATGGTGCTAGAAAAACTGGCTTTCCACATGCCAAAGACTAAACCTAGACCAGTATCCATCACCATGCACTAAAATAACATCAAAACAGATTAGTAATCTTGATATAAAAATAGAAATGCTAAATCTACTGGAAGAAAAAGTAGATACAAGTCTCAGAGACATAGGTATAGGCAGAGACTTCATGAACAAAACTTAGATGGCAAGGGAAATAGTAGAAAGAATCAACAAATGGGAGCTTATCTTACTAAAAACTTTTGCAAAACAAAAGAAATCACAAACAAAGTGAAAAGACAACCCACAGAGTGGGAAAAAATTAGTCATTTGTCCCACAGACAAAGGACATATATCCACAACCTATAAAGAATTGAAAAAAACAGGCCCTCAAATTCAGACCCAGTTCAGAAATGGACATCAGAGATAAATAGGTACTTGTCAAATGAAGAAATACAAATGGCAGATAAATACATGAAAAAATGTTCAACCTCACTGGTCATTATAGAGATACATATTAATTAAAACTTTGAGGTTCCATCTCACCCTAGAAAGAATGGCTATCATCAATAAATCAACAGAGAACAAATGCTGGAGGGGTTGTGGACACAAAGAATATTTTTTCACTGTTGGTGGCAGTGTAGACTAGTACAGACACTGTCGAAATCAGTGTGGAGATTCCTCAAAAAACTGGGATTGGAGGTCGCATTTGACAGAGCTATTCCTTTTCTGGGTATCTTCCCAGAAGAATTAAAATCATCATACTACACATGTGTGCCCATGTTTATAGCAGCACAATTTGTGATAGCTAAATCTTGAAAACAACCCAAATGTCCATCAACCCAAGAATGGATAAAAAAAGATGTGTTTTTTTAGTATAATGGTGTACCACTCAACCATAAAAATAAAATTCAGTCTTTTATACATAAATGGATGCAACTCAAGACCATACTCATAAGTGAAATAAATCAGACCCATATGTGTAAACATCACATTGTCTCACTAGTGTGAAAAAAAGAACAAGTAAATAAAATTCAGTATGTGCAGCAGATATTGCAAATTGGGAAGAAATTGTTCAAAAGAAAAAATAAACCGTGATGGGGAAAGGGGAAATGAAGAAAGGAAAAAAACATATATGTATACAAGATAGTTAAGATTGTTATACAGCTAATTTCTCTTAGTTCATTAAAACGAAAGTCCTGTGCTAATATTATATAGACAAACAGCATATGTATATCTTCTATTCTGAATAACTACTAGGAAAATGACACTATACAATGTATCAACTCTTGTAACTGTCCTAAAAACCTGTTTTGAAACTCGGTTTCATTGGTGTCATTGTTACATTTATCTTTTTTGAAAAGAAAGAAAAAAATAGGGCAGGGGATATGGCTCAGTTGTAAAAGTGCCTGCCTGGCAAGCTCAAGGTCCTGAGTTCGATTTCCGGTACCAAAAAAAAAAAAAATTGTTTGCCAGGTGTGGTGGCTCATGCCTGTAATCCCAGCACTCGGGAGACTGAGGCAGGAGGATGGCAGGGAGTTCAAGACCAACCTAGGCTACAAAGTGAGCTCAAGTCCCGCTTGAACTGCACAGTGAGACCCTATCTCAAACAAGACCAAAAAAAAAAAAAGGAAGAAAACCTGGGAATGGGGAACAAGACAACAAAGTAATTTTGAGTTGTTTATTGAAAGTAACAGTTAATGTTTAATTGCTTGATCAATCTTACATTCTTGTGTCTGGTAATCTGAGCAACTTTGTTGAACATTACAATATGAAATATAACAATCATTGTTAATCTCCTATTATTTTGTTTTGAAATTCTGTATCTTTTTATTGTTTTTGTCTTTATTGTTATTATTTGGTTTTGTTTTTTCTACTTTAAAATAAATGCAAATAAATAAATAATTGAATCTAACAATTTATCATAAAGATAATGTGTCAGGTATTACTAAATAAAATTCATTCCAAAAGACATTTAAAGCCAGGCATGGTGGTGCATGCCTGTAATCCCAACACTTAGGAGGCTGAGGCAGGAGGATTGTTGTGAGTTTGAGGCCAACCTGGGCTACAAAGTGAGTTCAAAACCAGACTGAACGAATAGTGAGATCCTGTCTCAAAAACATATTTCATCAGTATTAAATATATAATGTTACATAATAAGACAAAATGAGAAAAATAATATAATACTATATAATTTAGGGGCTGGGGATTTAGCTCAGCGGCAAAAGCGCCTGCCTGGCAAGTGCAAGGTCGTGAGTTCGGTTCCTGGTACCGGAGAAAAACCAAAAAAAAAAAAAAAAAAAAAAAAAAAAAATACTATATAATTTAATTAAATAAATAATATGTAATTTAATATGATGCCATATAAAATTTATAAATATTTGATACAGTCCAATTCCCACACTTGAATTAAATTTCAAAAATAACAAACGATATCAGGAGGAAAAAATCATTCCTAACTTCATATCAAAGTATCAGAATATTATAATTAAAGTCAGAAATAATCTCCAAACACCTAGTTATTATCACTTTTAGATATTACACTAAAGAATGTGCTCAATAAGATACAGAAAAAGTAAACTAAATATGAATATTGAGAAGAAACAAAGAAAAGCATCACCATTTTCAAGATTTATGTTGATTCATGTGAAAGACTGAAGAACTCACAAATTTCATGAGAAAGGTAGACACATGATTAAGATACATAAATTAATCACTTTTTTGTATACCAAAAACACTATTTTTTAATATTAAAAATTAATCATACACATAAAATTATTACAAGATAAAATAATTGCACAACAGTGTATTAAATAAATTTCAATTTAACTTTTGATGAGATGAACCAGAGGTACACCAAGAAAATTCTGAAATTTTTGGACTACTGGGTTTTATTAACATACCTAGATTAAATAGGAAGAAACAGTATGTTATCCACTAAAATAAAAGTGTAAAGATGTAATTATCTCCCTGTACAAATATAACACCAGTCTAATACATATCTCAACAAAATGTTTTAAGTGACTTGATGAAGTGATCTTAAATAATTTGTGGAACAGTATGCAAAAATAAGCCACAGTATTTTGAAACAGATAAGGGGTCATTTGCCTTTCTGCATTACTTTTTTTGCAATAATTTGTTTTCATTTTTTAAAGAGAATAAAAAATAATGAAAAATAATTTTTCCTATCATCTTTTTAGTGCCTTTCTATGTTTAAGATCATACATTAAAACTTTGACATGATTGTAACAATGTAGAAAAAAAGGTAATGGATTCGAGTGGAAAGTAGAGAAACCATGTATTTATAGATATTTAAGTTTGAGGGCAAAAGAATGCGCTATTCAGCTGTGTGACAGCAACTCACTATCCATTTGTGCATATGATATAAAAATATATGCATCATACTCTATAGTAAAATATTTCCTGCTTGAATTAAAGAGCCAATTATAGACAGTAAAGCTCATAGCATAGTGAAGGGAAATACAAAGTTGTCTTTAAAATTTTTATGTTGTTTAGTTATAGTCATAATATACAGGATTGTGAAGGTAAAACATGAAATTCATTTTAGAAAATAGGTATTTTCAGTGGAAGAAGATACCTTTACAACAATAAAGATCAGCAACCACCTAAATAAACAACTCAACAAATATATGCTGACCCAATTGGGAAGTAAACAAAGCAGTCTGCTGAAACTCAAAACATAATTCTTATTAGTGAGAAAAGTGCTCGAAGACCTGGGTACGCTGTGAGGAAGAGACTATGTTACTATCACAGAAGCCTGAAACTAAACATACTGTGTTGGGGATGAAGACAAAGCTCAGAGGCTGTGTTTGTCTAGCATGTGTGAAGCCTACTGTTCAGCCTCCCCTAAAATTACACAAATAAGAAAATATGTAAAAAATTAAAAATCACATACAGTTAGTGATCTTTCTTTATGAGGGTCTGACCTTGATAAAGCTCATGGCAGAGGTTAGCAAAGCAAAATACCTCTTTTACAGTGAACGTGAAGATTTGGAAGAGAAGATGGTGTCAGGCTGGAAAAACAAATGCCAATCTGATAACAGCAGTGTCTGTTGAGAAAAGAACTCAGCAAGGTGCATAAAGAGATTTCCTAACAGGGTTTATTTTTAACTACAATAACTGTTTCTATCATGTGCTTATTAGAAACACAGGTGGAGACACAGGAAGGAGTCTGCTTCAAGTCTCAGTTCTGCTGGAAACAGCATGATCCCCAAGAATGAACTTCACAAGTTTGCATCACAGTTCACTGGTGTTTTAAAGGGGAAGAAATTACGAGAGCACCTGGTATCTCTTTAACTCTAAAATTTGCAAGCATCCCATAAGAAAAACAGGCAATTAGGGTCCAGTGTTTCCTGCAGACAAGACTTGGAATCTATCCTCCCCAAGAAGTCTCCTCCAGACACAGCCTATGGTATGTGCATCTGAAGTTCACCACGGCTGTCAGTCTAGATGAAATTGTTGACCCTGCACGCTCACGTTATGGCCGCGTCTGTCTAGAGCCTGCCATGGGTGGCTGAGTGTGAGGAGCTATCCACTCGCTGTCCTAAACACCGTAGCCAAGTGCCTCTCGGTTATAGGTCATCATTATTCTCCTTATTTACTCCGGGAGACACAGCCTTACCCCAAGCCATCCATTCGAATCCCTGCGAGTCTCTGCTTATCGCTAGTTAGACTGGAACCGGAAAAGAATTTTGTCTGAAATATTTGTTGGGAGCCCGGCCACTGAAGACAGTTAGGCCTGGGCTCAGGCTCGGCCACTTCCTGAGTGGCAGAAATCATTGGGAAGTTACTAAAATATCTCCCTATAGTCAGAGTTATCTATGAGGGGTTGGAAGGATTGCATGAAATGTGCTATGCAGATAAATTATTTTTCACATAGTGGGCTTTTATTAATATTTTAGAAGTTAAATTATAAAAAATCGTAGTAATAGTCACTCAGAGTGAACTTGTACTATTTGTGAGATTCTTTTAATAGCTATACTTTATAAATTGGAGAAACTGTATGTTTTTGTGCAAGTATCAAATGAAAAACCTGATAATTAGTTCTGAAACGTGTGTTATGGCATTGTAGCAATGTGACCTTACACAAGTTATTTGAACTGTCTGTATGTTGGATCCCTAATATGCAAAACACAAAGTAAAATGTGTGACTCCCAAGGTATTGTACATTGCACTAAGTACTCAATACATATTCAAAAGCAAATAAGTAAATCTTCATTTGTACTGCAAATGTATAGTGTAAGAAGATTACATCATACAAATAAGTAAATCTACATTTGTACTGCAAATGTATAGTGTAAGAAGATTACATCATCTCTTTCATATATTTAATCAGTATCATGTTTTCTATGAATTCTACCTTGACAGTGTGATTTTAAAACTAAGATCAACCCCTACTACATTTTTTCTGATTCCCTTCCTGACCCCTCAAAATATGATGGAATTTACTTTTCATATCTTGTTTATTTCTACTTCTATCTCATTAGAATATAAGCTCTTGTATACTGATATATTATAGTTAGTTGATGTTTATAAAAAATAAATACATGAATGAATTATTAAAAATATACATCTTTTACCTTTCTACTGTATCTTTGCAATACAGAATCTCATTTTCATCAAATGTGTGTCAACATACGAAATCAATGTTTAAATAAATATGTATGTATTTAATTTCATAGAGGAAGAAAAACGCCTATCAGGATATGACACCCTTGTCAACTACTAAACAAACACTAAAAAAAATATAACAAACACTCCCTTGTAACACAGAAGCATATTGTTTTCTGTACAGAAAGCCTAGGCTATAGCTGGAAGATGGAATTGCTATGCCTGAGGAGTTTTATTAGGTATTGCAACCACGGGGGATGGCTTGCTGCTCAGTTGGTAGCAGGACAAACACAGGTAGCATTAGTAGGGATGAGAATCAGAGGCACAGGAATGAGACTGGATGATCACGTGACCTACTTGTTGTACCACGACTTCCCCTGGAGCCCATGAGACAAGTATGGAAGAAATCCTAGGAGATTATAATAGACTGAGAGATCCTATGTTCATCACAGTGTTTTCCTTTTTGTTTATGAAAGCTGAACATTGCCTTTGCAAAGAGCTTCCACTAAGCTTTCTTAGAAAAGAAATTTTCTCCATTTTCACAGCAATTATCTCTCAACTTTTCCTTGCAGAAACATCATTTATGATCATTATCATAATTGTAATGTAATAATTGTGTTCAGTGTTTAACCAAAGTCAGCATTCGTAATTATTTTTATGACACTTTTACTGAGTCAGTACCATTTGGTGTCATTTCTCATGTTCACCCTGTGTACCCTGCACTGTGAAGGACCAGCTAACAGTGGAAGTAATTACCTGGTAGCATGGCCACAGGGACCTTCAGATAAATTCAGCACCACTAGAACGCATCCTAATGAGTGGCCTTTAATCTTCACCTCTAACTCGTATGGCTACTTTCACAAAACGAAGGCTTTTCTAATTAGGATCATCAGAGCATGAGACAGAATACAAATTATACCCAAACTGCAAAATCGAATCAAGATGGAAGTTTGGAACGCTTCCAAACTACAATGTATGCAAATTTTCATCTTAAAGGAAAACGATCTTGTGGAGGAGCAGATAATTGGGCTGCTGCATTAAAGTCCTGTGCCCCTCACATTTTCCATGATCAGTGGCCCTGCTATTCAATTTATTTTTCCTCATAAAAGTTAACTGTCATTTCCTTTTATTTACAAATACTGTAAATACCAAGTAAAACAAAAGCTGTATCCTTAGATCAAAAGTTAGAAACAAGATAGAAAAGAGTCTGGTTTAATTCATTTATGAGTATGGTCTCTAGTTATGACCATTTACCTGTAAAAGCTTCGAGTTTATCTTTCTTTATAGCTGAGAAGTATTGTCTCACTAGCGTAAGAACCTAAAAGAGTGAATAAAAATTAGGAGGTATGATAGACATTGTGAAATGAAAGGAAAATGCTCAAAAGTAAATCGCAACTGGGGTGAGGGAAGAGAGAAAAGAAAGAAAGGGAAATTATGTATGTATGTACATACAGGATAGCTAACATAGTTGCACTACTGTCTTCTATCACTTTACTGAAAGGAACAGTTAATGATTACTTATTTGATCAATCTTGCATGTCTCTATTTGTTTTCCTGAGAAACAACTTTGAAGATATCAATACGTAACACAACAACCATGGTTAATTTCCTACCACTTTGTGTGTAACTCTGTATGCTTGTAATGTTCTTGTGCTATTTTCTAAAAGGATGTCTGTTTGTGAATATGTTTTCCTTCTTCTATTTTTAAAATAAATTTTAAAAAAAATGACAGGAGATTTTTTTCTATGGTGCTCATCATCTCTGATTTGATATCTGGTATAAAGACAGAAAATTACACACCTGTTCAAATTCTACATATAATGTATGATCTAAATCTCTAGAGCAATATGGGAAGGGTTTTGTTTGTTTATTAAGGAGCATTTGATTTCCTTCCATGTCGCTTTTGTGTGTCTGTTACTTTAGAAATGGCATGGACTTACTGTTTAAATATCCTAACAGAAAAATTAAAACAAAAAGAGTAACAACGTGCTTGATCTAGAATCTTGCATTTTTACCTCTCCATCAGCCATAATATTTAATGATCTGTTAAAATGGGGCTTTCTGAAAGGTTTTATTATGCACACACAGCAGGGCTTGCTTTAGAATGGTTTCTCTTGCAATGTGGAATAGAGAAAAGAGATGTGATGGGCTGGTGCACTTAATAAAAGAATATAAGATTCAGAATTTCTGTTCAAAGGAAAAATACCCACTAGGGAATAACAAGTTCAAATACAATTTCCATTTCTTTGAGCTAAGTAAACATTTTATTTTATACACTTTAGAAAAATACTTTCTCTCTTTCGGCACATACATAATTTGTTCTTGTTCTCTGTTGCCTTTTCCCATCAATACAGATGAAGATAGATAACGCTGTACCACAGATATATACATATGTATTAATAGACATAGACATAGAAGGAGATACAAACACAGTCACAACAGCTTTCACTAAGTTATTTTATTTGCTAGATGTTACACTGAGTTCCTTATTTTGCCTATGATGACAGTTCATTGTGTTAAAATTGAATGTTGGGTGGCTATGCAAGAGCTATATTATGAAGACTGATGGAGATTATGCAGCATTTTAAAAGCAAAAATAAGATAACCAAAAAAAAAAAATAATGAAATAACAAAGAAACGTTATCAAATGAGGGTATATATATATATATATATGAAATTATAAAGAAGTTTGTTATTAAAAACTGGTGTGAATTTTACCATTACTTCATTATTTTTGTGTTCCTCAAGAATCACCTATCCAATGTGCATTTTAATGATCACAGAGAAAAAATAATTATGCAAATCCTCACAACATTTAAATTAAATAAGCTAAAAGACTTATTTAAAGAAATGAAAAAAGCTTCCTTTCTTGAAAGCTTTCTTTCTTGAAAGAAAAAGCTTCCTCAAGGTGAAAATAAGGGGACAAAATCAATTTCCTATTGGAAAATAGATACGCAACAATTCTGGTAGGAAGACAGGAAAAAGGAGGATCCCTCTTCCCTCATTGAAGATTTACCTGGATACTGAGTTCTGAAAAGAGGCCCTCAACAATTAAATTTCTACCAGTGTTCCTAGTTCAATTTAAAAGAGAAAAAGATTTGGGAAAACTTCTCCCCAAAGGCGGGTGGAGAATGGATTCATTATCAGTGGAAGTAATGACTAGCGGTACTGAGCCATGCTGAGACTGTAGTAGACAAAGTGCACAGCTCTTTCGAGGCAGTGATGTATTTATCATGATTTTTTCCGGTACTTGTACACAATACTTTGCAACAAGTGTCATTAGCTCTATCTATGGTTAAATCTTTCATTAACTCTATCTATGGTTAAAATATTCTTACAGTATCATAAGAATGAGAGAAATATAAAGTCCATTTTATTTAGCTTTATAAAATTTTATTATATCCTATTTCACACATACCAAACCAATTGCAATATATGTGTTATGTAGTAAAGCACAGTATTTTATAGCAAGCAATGGTGATCATATCACCAACTTTAAGTACACAAATTTAACCAGTATTCTTATGGAAAAGTGACGGGATGATGGGCTGAGGCTCACTTGCTGTTAGGAGGGCTGGCCTAGTCAGAAGAGCGGGTCTCTGTTCTTGTCCTGGGTTCTTCCCTTCTCTCTCTGCTTCCTGGTAATCATACATTCAGCATGTTTTCCCCTGCAGCCCCTCTGCCATCCTGTTTCTACCTTGGAGTAACCCCAGCAGGTCTGTGCCTGAGCCAAAGTAAATCTCTCCTGCTTTAAGTTGCAGGATTCAAGTACTTTGTCCCAGCGACGAAGAGTGTGACTGAGTCACCATTGACAAAGCCCTTGGCTTCTTTCAGCTGTTTTATCTCAGTGAATCCTATTAAAGTAGCCACTGTCTCGAAAGTTTTATTATTTTTTTTTATTTTAAAATTGTTTACTAGACACATACATCCATCATATCTAACCTGGGCTTTCTTGCATTCCAGATTTATGAAAATGCTACCTTACTTTATCAGTCTTTTTCAATTCAAAATGGTATTTCTAAGCTTGATCTACATTGTTAGATCTAATTTACTCATTTTCATAGCCACATAAGACACCACTGGGTAAAATCATATTTTGGCTTATTTGTTGGATGTTCATGGAGCCATCTAATGGGTTATTTTGTGTTTTGCAGAGTCCTTTGCAGTTTGCCTAGTATTTCAAATTCCAAAGAAAATCCACATGTAAATAATTAAAATATCAGCTGCTGAGTCAACTGTTCCAGGAAGAAGAAACAAAAGAAACTCAATCCTGTGACCTTCTCATCAATAATACTTCTTCAAGTTTACAAAACCAAGAATATCTGGTAGCTTTGCTATCGCTACAATTCAAATCAAAGAAATGGACCACTGCTGGATTAATGATTACTCTAGCATCCATCTGCCTGTGGTTAAAAATACTCTCCATTACCTTTCCTATATAAACTCTTCACTTGGCAATTGCTAGCCAAGATGGTCCTGAGGGTGATAGTTCCCATTCTCTAATCAGCTAGCTTGTGGTGATAAAGTTCTTCCTCTCCTACACCCTGTGTTTCAACTAATTGGCTTATACTGTACAGAAAACAGCCTGAGCCTTCCACACAGTAACATATCTAGTGGATTATTTCCAAATGTGAAATATTTGTGTTCAGTCAGTTACATTTAATGTTATTTCTCACTAATGTTAATTCTCTATTTTATCTACTGATTGGGATTATTATTATTGTTAGTGTGAACTCCTGTTTGTTCAGCTTCATAAGACAATCTTTAGAATTTAAATGTAGATTTCACTCTCAGAAAGAGAACTTGGGTTTTCTTCTACTTGGGCCAACATAGCCATCCAATTGACATTTCCTTTCAGTGGTCCTACACTACTGGAGAAGGCCGCATCTGTGTTGTCTCCATCTCTTCAGGACAGTGCAGGTTTAGCTTTCGTATCTGGTCTGAGTAACCTGTTTCTTTTTGGAGGATTTGTGATCATGCAAACCATGGGGGCACATTTGTTTTTAGACACGATTTACACTATCTTCTCTATTTTCTTTTATCTTCCTCTTCTTTTACGACTCCTGAGGATTGCTTTAGTTTCATGCAAGCCAAGGAATTTTTAAGTATGATTTATTGTACTTTATCAGTGAACTAGTTCTAGTAGGATTATTATTTAGAATAGTAAGTAAACTATAAAAGATCTCCTAATTAGCCCATCTTATAGGTAAAGAAGCAGTCAGACAGCTAAAGCAATTGTTTTAGAGATAGTAAGTGGCAGAGGTAGCAATAGAACTCATAATTTCTAATTCCAGTTCAAGTATTTTTTCTATTTGTTGCAGTATTACAACTGATTTTCATAGCTGAATTTCAGTATTTTCTGTTCTTTTATACTCATTTGTATAGTTCATTTATTTTTAAGAGGTGCAGTTTTTATCACCACACCTCAACTAGAAATTCCCTGAGGTCAGGCAACATTCCTACCCTCATATCTTTATCCTATTATTCCACAAATATCTAAGTCAGTTCAGAACACCAACATTTACTCACTGACTGCTTGTGAATCAATATGACCCATATGGTAGAGCTCAGGACACACACACCACTCCAAAATATGACTGTAAGAGGTGAAAATATGCCATCCCAAAATGTATCTCTTTAATATATTGATTACTTTAATCTAGTTATTTTGACAATCTCAGACACAGGAGTAAAGATAGTTACAATTATACAAAAATTTTTCATTAGTAAGTGTACTTATACCCGGATTAAATTCCTATACAATGCTTATCATTTCAGAAAGTTATCTGCATGAAAAGGTAACGTTTTCTCACATGCATTTCCTCCTTAACCCCCAATAAGTTGGCTCTATCACTTCCCTGAAGCCTAGAGCTTTATTCCTTCCTTTAACTAAGGTCATTACCTAAGCTTCAATCATCTCAGGTTTTCATACTTTGTGGGACTCTTGTGTATACCTAATTAAAATTGATTTTTCCAGTTAATCTGTTCATACCAATTTAATTCACAGCCCAGCCAAATAATCTAAAAAGAGAGCAGAAAGTCATTTTTCCATCCTCTACCTCTTTCAATTCTCACTTCTGATTTTCCTTTATTGCTCATTTGTTTCTGTTCTAGGCAGCGTCTCAAGAACACAAAAATGCTGTCTTCTCCGTACCAAAAGTTTTAAATCTTCTTAAATATTTTAATGGCCTTCATATAATAATGAGAGCATGATATAAAGTTAATATTTTGCTAGAATAAAGCTAAATTTACAGCAAATTTAATGAATAATAGTAAAACGTATTCATTAAATTATATATTATGAACTTGTAAAAGAAAACAAAAATTCTGAGGTGTTCCAAATTCAGTGACATCAGCTAGACTGTGGACAGGGGAGGAAATAATTAAAATTAATCAGTTAACAGCTATAGGTAAAGCCAATCAAAAGATCATTCATGTTGAAACTTTGAATTAAACCTCATCATAGATACAAGGACCACTGTACGCTGTTTACAAACGAACTTTTGGGACTGTAAGACCCAGCAATGCAGAAGCAACTGCTTGTTCCTTGGACGGCTTTCTGCTCACAGAACTTACCTGCTCCCTGTTTTCCCACTCCACGTTCCATTTACCCGGCCGGGACTACAGAGAGCCTGTGTAGGTTAGGATAATTTTCTTCTCCAAAGCTTATAAAAGAAATGCTCCTATTTTGGCCCAGTGGACACTTGCCAGCTGCTGCTTGTCCCTGTCGTCTGTCCTTCCACGAACTTGTCCTAGGACCCAACCTTTTCTTTTTCTGGCTAACCTAAGTAAGGGCTGAGAAAATCCTCTTATTTCAGAGATATCTGAATTTCTACAGTTTTGGGTTATGAGAGGATATCATAAATCAAAGAGAAAAAGGTTCATCTTTTAAAAATGTTTTTAATTTAAAAATATATGTGAGAATTAACTCAATTTTAACCAAAATTTACATAAAATGACAAAATTATTGACATACTAATAATATCCATTAAATCATTTACAATTTTTATAAGGAAACACTTCTGTCAGTTTTAATTGAAAGCCAGGGGAATTGAAATTGCACATTTCTATATTCTTACTATGATACTTAACTAGGAGGTCAATTAAATCCTTACATCAGAATTATTTAGAGAATTAACAGAAAAGCAGTATAGAATTGATCCTGAATTTTAGCCAAAGTTTGTTTTGAGATCCTAATCTCTTTCTAATTTGTAACACCTCATTAACATTATGCAAAAATTTAATTAAGCTAAAATTATGCAATAAAAAACAGGCTTTTAAAAAGCACTGGACTAGTGTTACTGTGTCTATTCTCTTGACAAAAGAATGTACATATATGGAATATCACACTGTGTGCCCAATTTGATGTGTCTTAAATCATAAGACTGAGTTTTATAATGTGTCACAGCATCTTTTATTAGAAGCTTAGAAAAATACCTCAAGGCTAGCAATGTGGTAAAGTGCATAAAGAAAAGCTGCTGAAATTCACTGAAATCAACATTTTAAAAGTCAAAAGACTTTCAATTTTTGTGTATAAAGATTCTGAATGAAGGAAAAAAACAGAACAGTAAATTAGTATTTGTAAAAATCTGTGATTAAATTTCTCCAAATGATAATTATTAACTATAGCTTATGGCCATATATAGAGCCCACTATATTATACAGATAATCATTTTATACACACTACAATCTCACAACTTATTTTTCTGATTCCAATTAACTAACATGCTTTTTAAATTCACAGCCATGAATGAATATGTTTGAATGTTGGTTTTTCCATCTCTTAGTATTTCATACAGTAAGTAGGTATGTTAATTCTCTTATAATGTTATTGCCAGACTTTGCCGGTATTAAAAGATAAAGAGAACACCTCCCACTGAAGGTGCTGGGGCCTGGGTGAACAGCTTTGAAGAGCCATAGACCAGCACTTCCCTTCCCTACTGCTGGGATCCAGGTGAACTGTGCATGAAGACACAGAGAATGGGGAGAATGTCACCCATACAGTACAGCCTCCAGCGAGGGTGCACAGGATGGACAGTTGAAATTGTCAGAAGAGACAATAACAATATGAGTAAACAGATTGCAAGTTTGGTGATTCAGCATTGTGCTTGGGAACAAGGATACACAGAATAGAAGCAGGTGGATGGGGCTTCCCCTTTTCTCTCCTTTTTCCCTTTCTTTTTCTCTTTGCTTTTCTTTTTTCTCATCTTTCTTCTCTTTTTTAAATGGCTGGGGAGAACTCCAGCCACAAAAATCTAATCTCATCACCCAAACCGAGAGACCAAGTTGAGATAATCCCTTGCTTACTCCTTCATTCTTTCTCTTCTACCCTCTTCTCTAGTTTTGCAAAGCTCACATGATTATCCTTCATTCTCCAGCCTAGATTCTACTTTATTTTCGGTTATCTTTGTTTTATCCACTATCTTTCTTAAACTTCCCCACCACAGGGTAAAACCACTCCACTAAGGGGAAACACTTGCACACAAGCTTCCAATTTATGATCAGTTCTGTAATATAATTGTAGATTTTGCTCCTATGATTAAGGGTACAAAATTAAGAGTTAATACAGTTTGTTAGTTTCTAAACTGTGCTTGATACTATTGTTATTGCTAATTATACTACTTTAGCTAGGATGGCATATCTGTTTTAATCAGCTATTTTCCCTTCTGTAATACTGAGACGTTCTGGGGTAACAACTTCACCACACTCTAGCACCAAAGGACTAGGGACTGAGACAAAAAGATACCAACATCTCATTCTTCATTAATTAAAATGGTAGGATCATGGGATAGACACAAACCAAGAATCTTCTACATGCAGAAGACATTCTTGAAGAGCAAACCTTACCTAGAGAGGCCTTGATACTTGTGATAAAACTACCTACTACAAAAACTTACATGGATCACCAGAAAAAACAGAATGAAAACTTTTAAAATAGAAAATGACACGATGAAAAAGCAAAATGCAGCCTTAGACCTCCAGCCCACCCATAACAAGTCTAGGGACAAAGAGATAGAGGAAAATCAGAGACATACACCTGACATTTCTGAAATGATAGCAACCAAAGTGAAAAACAAATCCATGAGGCTATAGAGTAAATCAAATTAGAAATAACCTCTCAAGTAAAAAAAGAAACGTCAATATTTATGAATGAATTGCCCAGCAAGTCTAGAATAGAGATAGACAAAAAGTAGATGATGATTGGAAGAAGATATAAACCTCTGATCAATATAGGAAAGAAACAGAATGCATGAAATGGATTCAAGCAGATATCCAGGAAATTAAATTTTCATTGAAAGCTGTCAAAACCCCTTGAATGAAACTGAAGACAGACTTTCAGACCTTGAAGACAGGATCACAACAATCATGAAAGGAAAGATCTCTTGAAAATGACAAAAGATAAGGAAATAACTCAACAGCTACAAGATCATGCAAAGAAAAATAATATAAGAATAATTGTTGACAATAAAAAAGCAGAAGTCAACACAAAGGACATAAGAAACTATTTGCAGAAGTAATGGCAGAAAATTTCACAAGCAGGGAAAAAGAATTGGACATAGAGTAAGCGAGGCAAAAGGAATTCCAAATAGCCACAAGCTAAATAAATCTAGACCCAGATATATAATAATCAAGATTCCATAAATTTAGTAAAGATGCAGAACATTAAAAGCTGTTAAAGGAAATAAGCAGATCAACTATAAAGGAAAGCCCATCAGAAACATGGCAGATTGTCAACACAAGTCAAAAAGATTTTGGAGTGAAGTATTTCAGGTCCTGAAAATGAACAACTTCCAACACAGACTGCAAAACTATCTTTAAAAATCAATGGAGAAATAAGATACTTATATGACAAAAAAAAAAAAAAAAAAAAAAAAAAAAGGAAGAGAAAATGGAAAAAATCATGACCATCAAACCAACAGTCCAAAGGGTACTGAAAGATGTTCTAGACATAAAAAAGACAACAATTCCAAGAACACCAACAGAAAGAATCCACAAAGCAGGGCAAGCAAGTAAACACAGGGGAAAAGAAGGGCATCAACAGCAGGAAAATAACATGATAAAAAAACACCAATACCAGCTACAACCATTAGTGTAAATGGCCTCAATTCATCAATCAAAGGAAACAAGTTGGCAAAGTGGGTCAAGAAACAAAATCCAACAATATTTTCTATATAAGAAACACATTTAAATCAAAGAGAAATTCACTGAGTGAAAGTCAAAGAATGAAAAATAATACTCCATGAAACAGGAACCCAGAAAAAAGCAGGTGTGATTATTCCATTTGCAGACAATGTGAACTTTAAACCAAGAATGATCAAAAGAGATAAAGAAGGTCACTACATACTTGTTAGAAGGAAACTTCAAGAGAAGGAGATAATAATCTTAAATATATTCACCAAATATGGGAGCACCCAGCTACATAAGAAATGAAAAATGAAATGAGCAATAACACAGTGAGGGAGCTTAATACACCACTATCACAAATAGACAGATCAAATAGACAAAAAGTCAGCAAAAAGAATCAGAAGTGAACCAAATCCGTGAACAAATGGATTTAGTTGATGTTTACATAGTGTTCTACCCAACAACATCAGAATACACATTCTTCTCACTGCTCATGGGACAGCTACCAAAATAGACCATATACTAGTCCACAGATTATGCTTAAGTAAATGCAAAGGAATTAAAATTATCTCATACATATTATCTGATCACAGTGCAATGAAATTGGAAATAATGGCAAAAGAAATCAACAACATAATAAATGGACAAAAACTGAAAGCTTTCACTCTAACATCAGGAACCATACAAGGATGTCCACTATCAGCATTCCTATTCAATATAATTCTGTAAAAACTAGCCATAGCAATTAGACAAAAGAGAGAAATAAAAGGAATAAAGATAGGAGAAGAAAAAGTGAAATTATCAATATCCACATGTGGCATGATACTATACATAGAAGACCCTAAAACTCCACAAAAGTCTTCCTAGATTTAAAAATCAAATTCCATAGCTTACCTGGATACAAAGTCACCACAATGTACGCAAAAATCAATAGCATCTCTATACACAAACACACACAATTAGAGAGAAATTAGGCAAACTTCACCCTTCTCAATAGCATCCAAAAAGAAAATATTCTGGAATCAATCTAACACAGGAAGTAAAGGATTTATATATTGAAATTTACAGTATTTTGAAAAAGGATATCAAAGTATCAGAAAATGGAAAGCCAGCCCTTGCTCATGGATATGAAGAACTAAATAGTGAAAATGGACATATTTCCAAAATTATTTTACAGATTTAATACAATTGCAATCAAATTATCATTACTATACTTCACACAACTAGAGAGAACATTACTAAAGTTTATCTAGAACCACAAAAGACCTAAGATAGCAAAGACAATCCTGGGCAGCAAAGGCAAGGCAGAAGGCATCACAATCCCTGACTTGAAATTAGACTATAAGTCTACTGTGATAAAATCAACATGACACTGGTATAAAACTTGATTTGAGGATCAGTGGAACAGATTAGAAGATGCAGACACAACTACAGTCACACTCAGCCACCTTATCTTTGGCAAAGGGACCAAATATGTTCACTGGAAGAAAGATAACCTCTTTATAAATGGTGCTGGGAAAACTGGATTTCCACATGCCAAAGGCTAAAACTAGACCCATGTCTTTCACCATGCACTAAACTAAAGTTAAAATGGATCAAAGATCTAAATATTAAAACAGAAACACTAAATCTGCAGGAAGAGAATGTAGGTAGATATCTTGAAGATAGAGGTGTAGGTAGAGTTCATGAACAAAACACAAACTGTGTGGAAAATACTTCAAACAATTAAAAACTGGGATCTCATTTTGTGAAAAAGCTTTTGCATAGCAAAACAAAAATGAACAAAGTGAAAAGACAACCCACAGAGTGGGAAAAAATTTAGCCAACTGTCTCTCAGACAAAGGACTCCTATCTAAAACATATAAAGAATTGAAAAAATCAGGCCCCTAAAATTCAAAGACTCAATCCAAACATGGACATTTGGGATGAATACATACTTCTCAGATGAAAAAATACAAATGGCAAATAAATATATGAAAAAATATTCTACATCATTGGTCATTCAAGAGATGATATTTAAACAACATTGAGATTCCATGTCATTCCAGAAATAATAATTATCATTAAGAAAACAACCAATAACAAATGTTGGCAGGGCTATGGGGGAAAAGGAACCCTTCTTCACTGTTGGTTGGAGTGGAGACTAGTGCAACCATTGTGGAAATCATTAGAGAGATTTCTTCAAAAACTAGGATTAAATTAAATAAAGCTGTCACACAGTAAGCTCTCAACAAGGGGTATAGCTCAGTGGCTGAGCATTTGTCTAGTGAGTGAACAGCCATGGGTTTAATTACAAATACAGCTAAAATGTATATGCATGTGTATCTGTGTGTGAAAGAAATAGTGTGATAACCATATACAACATGGCTTTACAAATTTTGTAAGTTATTAATGTTTTTCTGAAAATGATTCACTTTTCCTGATTTAAAAACCAAATAATCTTCCCACTTACTTAGAAATAAATGCTCCTTGGTCCTTCCAGTAACCCAAGTTTGTAAAATGTCACCTCTTTTTATCACTGTAGATAACTGTTTTTTTGTTTGTCTGTTTGTCTGTTTGTCTGTTTGGTTTGGTTTTGTTTTTTGAGAAAAGATCACACTATATAGTTCAGGTTGGCAACAAACTTACTATAAAGCTCAGCTTGCCTTAAACTCACTGTGATCCTCCTGCCTCAGCCTCTCAGGTACAGGATTACAGATTTGTGCTACCATGGTCAGCCACCCCTGTGTAGAGTGAAGGTATGGTAAGGGCTTCTACTTGTTGAGAACCTACTCTGTGACAGCTTTATTAAGGAATACAATGGAAAATAGGAAACAGACACTCCAATTAGCATATCCACTGCACAGACACTGGTAATCAGGTCCAAAAAATCATTATCCAAAAAATCTTTATGATGTCTTAGAGAAAAATAAAAATCTATTGGAATGACAGACACAAAAATTATGATTCTTGCCCCCAAGTTAAGGATAAAAATATGGATTATGTAGATCTAGTGCATAAAACTTTACCATGTACTATTTCACTATGCGTTTTTTATGTTTACCTAGAGCCTTAGGGATTGCAAATAACTTTAGAATATTTTGAATATTTGTCTGAGGTAAAATAAAACTGTAAACATCTTATGGATATTGCAGCAGTTTGAAAGAATACAGAAAGTCATAAAAAAAGCCCACAATGTGTCCATTGTATACGATTCTTTGAACTAAACAATGGATTTGTTGTGAGATCAGATATTCTCAGGTGTGGTAAAATTAACAGTGCCCACTTCTCATCTTACATGGGTTAAGAGAATGGCTACATAGAGGTGCTGGTAGAGAAAGAGACAGAAGCATCAAAATGATGAATCCAAACAATTTGCCCTCCTAAGGAACTTGGTGCTAAGAGACTGAATGCTGTCATAAATTTAGTCAATACTACTTGATAAGATTAAAAAAAATTCCCAACTTGCACATTCTTTTGAGGAGTGATGGTAGTGATCTAGATATTAAGGGCAGAGAAGTTAAAGGAAATGTAAAGGGGAAGCAGGAGCCCTCCGATGTATAGCCTGATCCCAAAGCATTAACACATCAGTAGGTTTACTATATCATCTAGGGGCCTACACAAATAAAGGAGAGTTTGAAGCTCCTTTGGAGATAGAGATAGAGAGACATTCACTGATAAAGTGGGATAACCCAAGTTATAACAAAAAGTTATTTTGTTTTGGTATGATAGGACAAACATATCTGAAAATTATACACTAATGTTATCTACATAATGAGATGCAGTAATCAAAGAGGCATTGAAGTCTTCAGGAGGTGGAGAGGACATGTAATAAATATCTTTGGAGGGTCCACCACGGATTCACTGGCAGTCAGTGTGTTGGGAGAAGCACCATTCTCTATCCTAATCCTGTCCAAAACTATTCACTGCCTCTGACACGATAAGTGAAATCTTACATATTTTGTTTCCGCTACTACTATGGAGTATTTGCCTTTCATTTCTGTGTATTTATCTCTCCAAAAAGGGATGTCACACTAAGCTCTGAGCTTCATACTACTGAATAGCAATAAATATATTCTGAGTTATACTGAGCTGGGCTAATGATGGAAAGAGTAGCAGTATTTGGGATAAAGGATTCATCACTCTGACATGTGAAGAAAATAAAAGGAAAAGGAAAAGGAAATGTTTAAGGGGAAATCTACATGTCCTTCCACAGTGTTTGGGAAATTATTTTCAGTTGAGTTTATTCTTCTGTGACCATAGTACCATTCTCAGCTTAGACCATGAGCAAAAGCATTGTTAATTCCCAGGGACAACCCTGGATGTTTTTCTGAGACATACCCTAAGGAAGATAACATGATGGCCTCCTGATCAAGTCTCATTCTTATGGTAATGGAGTTGTACTGGTCTTGCAAAAAAACGGTTGAGATCACCTGACTTCCTGTACTCCCTGAATAAAAGGTTAATGGAGATGGCGTTGGGGCTTGAGTCCAGAAGGCAATTAGCCCCCTGAGCCCAGATATATGGTTCTGGAGTTGTTCTTTTGAGGAAGGGATCGATACATCCATGGGCACCTCGTTCTGGGGACCTGTTCACCCTAGACAGGGATGGATGGGTAATAAGATGTAAAATAATGGATCTTTGCTCCTTCTTATTTTCTGCTGTGGTTTCCATGATTTGGACTTGAAATGTTCATGTATTAAAGCCTTGGTTACCTGCCTGCAACATACTGAAAGGTGGTAGAAAGTTGACAGATGGGACCTGGTTACAGGATGTTAGGTGAGTGAGGGATGTTGGGATCCCAATCTCTCTCTGTCTCTGTCTCTCTGTCTCTCTCTGTCTCTGTCTCTGCCTCTCTCTCTCTTTCTCTCTCTGCCATTGTGCAGTGAGCAGCTTCATCACTCTACCACACACATACCACCATGATGTGCTGCCTCACTGGAAGCCCAGGGAAACAAGGCAAAGTGATTGTATACTAAAACATTTGAAACAATGAACAAAAAGTTTTTCTCTTTTTAAGTTGACTATTTCAGGTATTTTTGTCACAAAAGCAAACCTAACAGAAAAATGGTATTGGATGTAACTATTCTCAACACTGTGGCTCAGAAGCTTTTGGAATTGGTTGAGTGACCTTCAAGAGAAAACTTGTCTTTTCTTCGATACACAACTGTACCTCCACAAACCTAAGCATTAAAGCACTGATTTCAGAGTGACAGGTGACAAAACACAAGCAGTTGCATTTGGTTCAATCTACCTGTCATGTTAGGAATCCAGTTCAATAAGGGTTTCCTTTGGTTGTGAATCAGTGTTCTAATTATCTGTGAAGTGTAACAAATCTCACAAAGGTAACATTTAAACATATCCATCAAGCTGAGTGTGGTGCTGCACACCAGTGATTTCAATTTCAGCACTCCCAGAGACTGGGGCAGGAAAATCACAAGTTCAAACCCAGTCTTGGAAACTTGATTTAGTGAAATGACTAAGAAAACAAAGTGAAACTTCGCTTAGAAAATATATATATGAGAGAGAGAGAGAGAGAGAGAGAGAGAGAGAGAGAGAGAGAGAGAGTCAGAGTCCTGCAGATGTAGCTTAGTGAATAGTACTGGGTTCAATTTCCAATACTGTTAGTATTAATACTACTGAAAAAGGAATTACCCATCAAACAGCATAATAAGTGTATAGACATACTACCTTCATCCTTAAGATGCAATCTCTCTCTCTCCTGAGTTCTTTTTCCAGGATTCCTCACAAGTTATGTCACTTGCATCTTAAAATATAATTTAAATACCTACACATGGTGTGACAGCAGACCTGTACATGATCTGATGTGTCTCATATTTTTGGTGTTGCTCTAGCTTAATGAAAGGTTTTTCTTTACAACCATGTAATCTATCTTATTTCATACATATTTTGGTTTCTCCTTTTCTTTGAAAGAAAATTGAAACTTTCACCACAGTCCCGAGCTGGTGCATCCCCCCTCTTCCTCTCTCATCATCTTCCTTGCATGAATTTGCTAGGGCTATTTTAACAAGCTCTATAAACAGAGGAGCTTACACAACAGAAATTTACTTTCATGTAATTCTGGAGCTACAAACCCAAGGTCATGGTGTCAGAAGGTCCACACTATCTCTGAAACCTGCAGAGGAGAGGCTTTTCCTGATTCTTCCCTTTGTGCCAGCCCTAGATGTTCTTTGGCTCATGGCAGCATAAATTCAACCTCTGCTTCATATTCATTTGGCCTTCTCCCTGTGAATCTTCACATCATTTCCCTCTGAGCATGTTTGTCTATCTCTGTGTATGAATTTGGTTCAGATGAATTTGGGCTGGTGATTTTTGAGGCTTCTTTCCTTTTGGTAATTGGTCATTTTTATTTCTTCATAGGTTCCTCTGTCTATGTCTGTACTAATCTCTTCTTATAAGTACATAAATCATGGATCTTACCACATGACCTCATTTTACCTTAATCCCCATTATAAGGGTCTCACCTCCAAATGCAGTCACACTCTAAGGCACTGCAGGGAGGGATCCAAAAGATGAGTTTGGGGGGATGAACAATCAGTTCACAAAACTTCTTATTCATTACCTCAGAAAAGTACAATTTTCTATTTCTTCCTCACACAAACTCTTTTCATACTTCAGAGATTTCACTTGGTTTTCTTCTGATTAGTGTATTTTTCCTTGCTTTACATGCCTGGCTGTTCATTTTTCTGTTTAGTTTTCAGTGCTACATCCACAGAGGGAGCATTTCTGGTCAGCCAATCTAAAACACTTGGAGATTGTCAAGTATTTCCTCTATAACCATCTAGCTTAGCTTGTTTACTGTCTCTTTTTAAAATATAATCTCCATTAGGATTCATCTATTGCTTTAGTTCTCTGTGCATAGTACTCACATGAGGTCATCAGAGGCCCTCCATAAGCAAAAGGTTGTTCTTTTTTACTTCTACAAAGTAGGAAAAATTTTTAGATTTAAAATACACAGACTGTGATGTGAGACATCCTAGATTTCAATGCTGCTCTTGCCATTTAATAGTTCTTATCTGAAACAAGTTGAAAAATACTTTTTAATCTAATGTTCACATCTATAAAATGGAGGTAATCTCTGTACCTGTGACACTGGATTATTACTGAGTTTTATATAAAATATTTAGAATGATAGCTATCACATGCTAGATGTTATATAAATGTTTGATATTATTATTATTAAAGATATGCAAGGTTTAGCATTCTTCCTTTGGTTGATAAAAGAGATGAAGATCATTGTTCCTGGCCTTAAGAAATTTACTCACAGCAAAGAGATTGTATAAATTAAATCATTCATATAAAATTCAATTTTCTAATTAAAAGCAAATGAGATGATACAAATATAAAATATTTAAAATAATAATTATGAAGAAAATGGAGATAATGAACATGATTATGCATCTTATACCTATTTCCAAGTGATCATACTGCTCAGTACTGATTTTACTGTCTTCCATCATCTGGATTATGAAGCTATTTTCCAACAAGTATCATTTCCAAAGTACTTCTCTGGAGATTACAAATTAACTCCTCTTGAGATGTTGTTTATACTGTGAAGACACAGGCTAACAGGCAGCAATCTATAGCAGAATACAAAATGGTTCAGGCTTCTGGATGGGCCTTCCTTAGTTAGGACACACATGTGCTTGGACCCTTATGTGTGTAATCTCATGGGGGAATTCTTGGGCCAAACTTTTAGTACACATTTGGAACTAACATCCTTTAATATCCAAAACTTGCTTCCAGAATTTAGATATCCTATTATAACACACCATTTCAATCAACATCAGTTGGGAATATCACGACTCTCAAGCATAATGAATAGGAAAAAATGTCATTTCTGAGCCCATCTGGTCATCTGTGCTAGGCAGTTCCAAGTAAACACCCTAAAAATTGATTTTGCTTGCAAATTTATAAATTTGGTTCTAAATTTTCTACATTTATCTCGTGTTCCTCCACTGGACAGCAGAGATGCTAAATGGTGATGACAAACTCAGACATGCACATTTAGATGATTTTTTTGAATTCCAAACACCTGCGCCAGTAGTGGGCTGCTATTCAATAATCTCAGTTATTCTCCAGTAGCCGTGTGATCTGCTTCATATGTAGTCTAGCAAAAGATTATATATTTTGCTCAGTTTTCCCACATAGGCCTGTATCTCTGACCTGGACATTTATAGAAAATCAGTTCAGAACACTATAATCAACAAGCAATAATCTTGGAGATGTTGATGCAAAGCATAGAACTGCCTTGTATTAAATTACCTATACTCTTAGCCAGTACTGACTTGGCTGATGCTCAGTCTTAGTTTTTAGTTTGAGATAGTGCCTGCCATGGCCTCTGTCTTATTTTCTTAATGATGATAGATAATAATATAAAGTTACAGTTGGCTAAAATCAGTCTTTTGGAAATTGATTGGAATGAAATGGACCACTTCACTCATTTGCTCTGTGGCTACCTTGAAAATGGAGGGGTGCTAGTGACTCAGACAGCCCCATTTGTCAGTCAGTCCCCATGGACCAATTCTTGTAAGGAGAACAGGTGCACGAGGGCCAGGGTGATGGGATGGAAAGTCCCTATGATGGAATTTAGTCTTTGACTATGTACTCTAAACATTCTCAGCATTATTTTATAGGGACTGGGAAATCCAATTTATGAAGTAATTTTAAGGATTTTCTTATACAATATCAGGAAAACATTGCACAAAATTTAGTTGCAGTATAATTCTAATTTTAACTAAAGAAATTTTCTGGAAAATCTAAACCTTTCTCCTATTCTCTAATGGAATAATAAATGGATAATAATTCAAGTTGATGCCAGGCAGTGATTTACAAGTGCTATCAGGATGGCCACTCTAAAAAATCAAGAATCAAATTGAAAACCACTTCAATACCTCTGAGAGTTTTCAAAGTAGATTAAAAATGAGATATTTGGCCACGATCACTCTTTACCAGGCTTTAATGTGTACATCAGAATCATCTCTGTGGACAGGGTCCTCGTTAATATGCAACTTTCTGTGCTTTCACTACAGAAATTCCAATTTAACTGTTCTGAAATTGAGGACTATTGCTTTTAAACCACCCAAGTAAGTCTCAAGCAAGTGATCCCAAAACAGCATTTTCAGAAACAAGAATTCTATACCAAAAGTTGTCATATCACTTAACCATTCTTACATTCCCTTTTAATCATTAGTTTTGGAATGCTTTGTCTTTATTCTTTTCATAGACACAAATCTCACTTCTTTATAAATGATTAAAATATGATATGTATTTGCAGCAACCTCTCAACTACAGATAGCAAACATACACTAATACAAATTTTTTTAAAACTCCTCTACTAATGACTAAAATGGTTAAAGATACAGAAAATTCAGTAGCAGAGCAGAGACTGAAAGCAACCCTACGGCTACACTTTCCACCCTGTCACCCTGCCCCATGCACACCTGCTCTCCTGACAAGAATCGGTCCATGAAGCCTGACTCACTAATGGGGCTGTCTGAATCATTAGTACCCCTCCATTTTCAAGACAGCCACAGAGCAAATGAGTGAAGTGGTCTGTTACATTCCAATCAATTTACAAAGGAAAAGGAATTCTAAATTTCTCTAGGAGAAGAATCATTTTTTTAATAGTTTTATCTTCTGAAATATGATGACAAAGAGTGTTACAATGATGGTTTAATTAAAATAATAAACAAAATAATTAGAATAATGACTTCTAATTATTATCTAAAAGTAATTCAACTATAGCTGGTACATTTTATTTCTAAAGTTGATTCACAGGTTCAATACATTAATATTTGTAGCTATGTTTTAATTAAATATTTAAATAAAGGGTATTAGATGCTTATTGTCTAGAAACATGAAACTAAGTAATAAACAAGGGAACAAGGATAAAACATTCGTGTCTTAGGAGCTAAAGTTGAGAATGAAAAAAGGTGGGAAAATTGTTATAAAACTTAAAATGCAAGTTGATCTTTTAAACTGTGCAAGGTACAACTAAAAATGTAGAATGTAAACGCTAAACATTAAAATATGAGCTCAACTAATGATTTTAGTTGGTTTTGCTTTTTAAAAATTTTCCGATGTTATCTTTCACAAGTAAACTATTTAGCTGAGATGCACACATTAGGGTTTCCCTTCCAGAGGGTTACAGATAAAACCCTGTTTTCCTTATTTTAGTGGTTATTTTAAAATATTCTGATCTTAGTGCCTTATTTTATGGGCTGTTTGATTTACCTGATAATTTTCTGCCATTTCAGTATCTTCCAAAGCCTCAGCAGTTTTTATTAAAGATGAATCTTTGATCATTTTATTTCTCAATTTAATTCAGAGTGTTTCTGTGAATCTAATAATCACAAATATAATTTGTTCTTTTTCAAGTCATTTCCTGATTTATCGCACTGCTGTGTGGTGCTCCAGTTCTGGTGGGTGTGTTTACCTCAGCAATCTGGACAGCACATGAATCTGTCAATCCGATTTCATTAAGATTAAGCTTAGTTTAACGTAGCAAAAACGGTATCCACAAGGTTTAGACGATGATCTAAAGAATAGGCTCAGGTTGCTGTTGTGTGGGACTCTCATGTATGCTGTACTGTTTTTGTCCTTATTTTATCTTTGCATGTAAATTCTGGATCTAGGGGGACTATCAAAAGTTATCATCATTTAAGTTAAGAACAGGATTTACCACAAACATGCTTATTCTCTGTAAAAAGAAAAGCGCATCTTATATAACCACTGAAAATGCAAAAAATTTTGAAAGAAGATAGTTCTTTCTAAAATCATATATTGTTGATATAAGCATAATGTAAAGCATTTCAATAAGGGAAGATAGTCTATAGTATAGGTATGGCAATTTCAGGTACTTTCCTCTTCATCCATGTACTGAGCATTTCTTATCCATTTCATGACCTTGGGAAAACTACACTTTGTGCTTTGACTTATTGTTTATTAAAATGAGGTTTATGCTATTGTCAACATTGTAAGAATAGCATATTTTGACAAGACTTAATACTTACACACAGCACTGACCATGTGTCATGCACTGTGTAATATGCTCCCACTGAATCCTAAGAACAACCCCAGAGAAGGCCATTCTCTCAGCATCCGTATTTTATACATTAGGACACTAATATTGGCCTTTTGGGATTCAGTGCAGTCTAGGATCATCATTGGTTTTATCTTAAGGAGTTTAGGAAATAAAGAAGATGAGGTACTAAGATTAAGTGTGATTAGTGTTTTGATACGGGCATGTATGAGTTAGGATGGACAGAGACGTTAAGATCTACAGGGCAAAGGGAAAAACCTAGGGCAGATGGTGTAGTAAAAACTGTTCCATGTGTTCTGAAGAGGTCAGCTCTAAAGATGACATCAAGGTGGTCCCCCAAAGTGTCCATCAGCAGATGGATGTCAATTCCAGGTTTGAAATAAAGGTTGTTTTAGAATGGATGGAAGAAAATGAAGCAATTTATTATCTGATAGTATTCACTAGTGTCACAGGGTGAAGTGATCGCAAGGAGTCTAGCTCCAGCCAGAGACAGTAGCTAGACTGCATAGCATCACTTCCGCTTCGGCCTGGCAGAAAGAAGAACAGAAGGCCACTGCCTTTTGCTCGTTGTCCCTGCTCCTTTTAGTGGATGGACATATAGAAGGCCATTTCACACCAAGTCTTGCTGGGAAACAGCAGTGGATATGGAAGACACCTAGATCTCATTCCTATGTCAAGGCAATCAAAGTGAAAAATATACCACTGAAATTATCACTTCTGCATAGGGAAATTTTTTAAAAGTAATATTCAGGGAAGTACAAACTGAGGCTCAATTCTAATTAACATTTTCTGTAATGGCTAAAGTGGTAAATGAATTTTGTTTGGAAGCACAGTATAAGAAATACATAAAATATACAAAACTCATTCTGTGGAGGTTGCAGTTTGATTGTTGTCTAATTTCACAAGTCAAGGTCATTAAGTCATTAAATGAAAACAGTGAAAAAGACATTGATATTTAGTCCTTACACGCCTTATTCATGGTGGATATGGCAGGTATGTTTCGTGACTCCCAGCAGATGCCCCAAACTGCAGAGCACCATCAAACCCTATGTATACTGTTTTTTTTGATATTTACATACTAATGATAATAAATTTGTAAAATTAGGCTAGGCACAGTAAGGGATTGATAACAAAAATATATCATGTGTCTTAACAAATTCAGTACACGACTTTATCCTTTTTAAGTTATAAGCTACTACCATTTCATTTGAAGTAATTTATGGCTTCCCTTTGGCATGTTTGAACTGCACCATCACTAGCCTTGTGCTTTGTGGCCTATTAAGTCAAATCAGTGTTGCTTGACCTCATGAAATGCAATATCGTGAGAGGGCATCTAAAAATGGAAGCAGCTACTGACTCACTGATATAGCATGGCTATGCTGGATGAGGGGATTTTTCATTTCAAGGTTGACAGGATTTCACAAGGCTACTCAGAGCACAGTACAACTTAAAGTTTATGAAGGATTTATTCTGGAATTCTCCAGTTAAAGGTTTTGGATCACGGTTAACCATAGGTAACTGAAAATATGGAAAGCCAAACCAAAGTGAGTACTAATGTAACAGAAAAATAAGCACTAAAAACAGAGTTAATTTTGGTTGTCAAGGGGCTGGACTCATAGGTGCCTGGGGTTTAGCAAAGCTAACTTCTGTATGTGTCTGGGTAGGTCCTAGAGGTATGACCTTGGAGAGTATATCTGATGCCTGCCTCCTTCTTCTCTTTCTACCACTCTTTCTAATCCAGTCTGCTTTCTATCTACCAATATTAAAGCATCTTTGATTCACCAACATTTTTGCTATGGTGTTTTCTACTCTGAAGCCAGAGAATCAAGGACTGCACCCTCTGAAAATATGAACCAAATAGACCTCTCTTCCTTTAAGTTTTGGATGTCAGGTCATTTGTCCCAGCTATTGAAAAACTGACTAATACAGACATATTGAGTAGTGTAGTGTGGTGTGATTTATACACAGTATCTCCCCCAACCCTCAAAACCCTTTGAGGATGAGACACTTGAGAAAGAAGGGTTAAGTGACATGCAACATCATCTATCTAGGAAGTAGCAAAACTGAGATTAAAATGTTATTTGGTGTGACATCTTTTGGACGTCATCAAAGAACCTCCTTCCCTGCATCTGAAGGAGGTCATTTCTCATATACATAGGTTTTCAGATTAAGTGAGATATTCTCTATAAATAACTTTGCCCATTGCCTGATGTGTTTCTATTGCCCATTTTCTATTATAGTGGTTCCTTTTTATGTGTGGTTTGGCTCTCCGTGGTTTTGGTTACCTGCTGACTCTCAGTCAGGGACAGAGATAAAAAGTTAATATTTTGGCTTATACAGAAACTCTAAGCAGAGAATAAACAGAAGAACTTTCCGTATCCCCAAAATGTTATTTAATTTTGAAATCTTATTTATGAAAAAGTTCTCTGAAATGATGTACATAGTTTAACGGGGAACTTATATCATGTATGTCTCCATTATATGCCTACCCAGCAGAGCTCCAGCCACAGGTCCAGAAATATGGCTATCGCCTGCCTGTAGCCATGAGAGAGGGAAGCTGGGGAGCAATACCCTGAGCTTCTTATTCTCCCCTGTTGCCAGTATCCTTTGGTACCTTCCCATGTATGAACCCTTCCAGATGCTAGAGGGCAAGAAAACATGACTGATGTAGTACAAAAAGAAAAGCCCCTCAGTCAGCAGCAGGGAGATGCAGCTCAGAGTCCAAGATGCTCCTATGGCTTCTAACCACCCCCTGGGGAGAGATTGTGGCACACATTCCAAAGAGAAGCAAGAGATGGAGAGATATGGAGAGATTTGTTTTCTGAACACGTTTATTCATTTTAAGGCTGGTTCAATTTTGGGAAGAATTACTTCCTCCCATTTCTTTTATATTTTTAGTAATTTTGAATTGGTTATTGTTTGCCTATATAAAACTAATTTTGAGACTGTATAGAGAGAAAAGAAGTTGTACCTAGGATACTATATTTGTATTTGCTTGAAATGTATACATAGATACATAGAGACACATAATGTGTCTACATAGAGAATCAAGAGGATGAAGCTAGTCCTTCTGGAAAGTATTGAAGAAGTAAAATAAAACAGATAAAAGTACAATTACAGCTAGGGGTATTTATTCACCACACCCTTTGTTTCAATCATGTGGAAGGAATTTCTATGCATGTCTAAAAGAAATGATATGGGAAGAACCATATTGTTCACATGCTTCTCTTTTTTCACACGTTGTCTCTCTTCCCAGGAAGAGGAGAGGCATTTGGCTGGTGAATGGTGCTAGATGGCCCTTCTTCTTCTCCTCTTCTCTCTTCTTCCCCATTTTTCTTTACAAGATGCACAGTAGTTCTTGCTCTTCTCTAGGTGGAACTCAGTGAACAGTTGCCATTGGGAGGTGGGAGAGGTGGGATGAGATGGAGTGGCCTGTCATTCTGTTTAAAATTATTAATTCAGAGAACAATATGGGAAGCATCAGCTGTGCTCTCCAACTCAGATATGCCAACAATGAACCTAATATTTTGGTCTTCATCTGCTCAACTCAGTCATCATTTCAACTGGTTTTGCAATTAGGGAAGGGAAGAGAGGATTAATCTTTACTCTTCTACTCTGAAAGGAAGCCCTGAGCATATGCACATTTTGTAAGAGCTCTTACCCACTCACATGGTTTGAGCAGGCATGTCGCAGGAGCAAGATGACTCATTAAATAAACCTCAGGTGCTGGAGAGGAGAACTACTGCTGAGAGATTAAGCAGAAACAGCTGAAACAGCTGAGGTCCAAATTTCAGTTCCTATTCATGCATACCTAACGAATCTGCTCTTGTCATCACTCCCTCCCTAAATAACCTACTAAAAGCAACAAGAAATAAACAAAACCAAATATCACAGAACCTTCACATATCTTCCACTGCTCTCAGGATTAAGTCTGATATCTCTGATAGGATCTCTAACCTTTACTCCAACTCTTGATTTAATTTGTACCCCAATCTCTCTACACTCGCTTTTCTGCAGTTCTGCAAACCTAATTACCACTGACACAGGGCCTTTGTATATGCTGCTTCATCTGTTTGAAATGTTCTCCCACTCTCGTCCTAACTGCTACTCAGGATTCCTATTTCAGACTGAGCTTCCTTTCACCTTAGATAGTAGTGCTGATGTATGCTCTCATTTCTAAAACTAACTCTCTCTCTCTTCTCAGATAATGTTAATGCTAATATGAATTACACATTACATATAAATTATTTATGGTCTTATCTTTATGATGCTGATTTAGTGATAGGATTACAGGGTTGACACATTTCAAGCCATATGAGTGTAGAAAACATTCAATTTTGCTCATCTACTATTTATAATCATCCACTACTGCTATAAATAATTATTTATTGAATTGATGAACAAAAATTAAACACAAATGAAAGAAAAGCATAGTTGCTTAACCAAGTGTTAATATATCACCTGCACATATGTAGAAATACTGACAAAATGTAGTTTATTACTCTTACATATAATATTTTAGTGTATTTCAAGAACATATTTCAGAGCTGGGAAATAGCTCAGCAGCATAGTGCCTGCCTAGCAAGCACAAGATCCTGAGTTTGATTCCCAGTTCAAAAAAAAGAACATATTCCATATAGAAAATAATTGGATTCTACATTAAATTTTTGTAATTTGTTTTAAATTTCTTAGGAAAAAAGTTCATTTCATTTTAATGGTCTTAAAAACCACTTTTTTGCTTTGGTACAATGAAGATATTT
>NW_004955443.1:3661053-3781877 GCF_000276665.1 Chinchilla lanigera | reverse complement strand
TATATATTATTTTGACTATCAATATGTCCCAAGGAAGTTTTGAAAATTGTTTTCCCAACATAAATGTTGCATATCACCACTTATATTAATTTTTGTTCATGGAGAAATCATGAGATGCTGGGAAGCCAAGGAGGGGTAGCAGATTCTTCAGAGGATAGGAGAGAGGGAAGGAGATTAGCATGGTTTTGATGTGTTCCAGAAATTTCTAGTCATACACAGAGGTAAACTTAAGCAACCTGAACATTTATATGAATGACTGTACTCCTTCTTCTTCTGTTCCTTCAACAGGGAATGAGTACATAAATATAATGTGGTCTTAAGCTTTGGTAAAATCGAAAATGCAATTTGAATCTATGATAATCATAATCTGTTCATATGTCATGCATTTTAAAGAGGATTTTGGTATTCTGCACTCTTAAACTACATCACACTCTTCCAAAGCGATAAATATGAGGACTAGGAACACAGCCTCTGAACCCAAAGTACTGGTCTCCAATTCTAAATTGCTACTGTACTAACTTATGAGGTGAGGCAATATACTCAACCTCAGCATGCCCATGTCCTAGTGCTAACTTGAAGGCAATGTTTACCACATGACTCAGCAGCCTTTCAGTGGGGGAAAAAAGACAGAAAGAAATCTCTGTGCAGCTAACACAACAGGTATAATTTGTTAAAGAGACCATAAATTAGCCATATATTTCATTTATAACTCACATCCATCATCCTTTGACATTACCTTGCTGATGTTTTCTTTTCTTCTCTCTCAAAGAGATGTGCACTCAATTCTTTTGTTCAATTTGAACTTTCTTCTTTCAGACTAGGTTTTCAAATTTATAGGGTGATTCGGCTTCTAACCTTAATAATTCATTTCTCTTAGCTTGGGAGTACTTCACTTCAGAATTTGGTAATCTGTTTTCTATATTTCATGCCAATTATCTCCCAATATGTATTTAGTGATAAAGAAATTGGAGAAGCAACCTAATCCCAGCTCCTGCAGAAATCGTTAGAACTTTGCATAATGCCGTTTCTCAGAATCTCTCTGCCAGTCTCTATTATGGGAAGCAGATTCACTTGGAAGCCTGTTTGAATCAATTTATAAAACTGCTTGAGACATTAACAGATGATTTTCTGAAAAGGAGATATAACTATTGTGTTCTTGGCAGCCATAAATGGTGTTGCTCTGTCAAAACAGAAATCAAAAGAGTTTTGCGTGACTTATTTTTCAGAAACCCGTGAACCCATGTTTGTTCCATCCCCCACGTCACTAACTCACTTCCCTAGTCCATTGCTTTTTAGACATGAAAGGGAGTTTTGAGAGTCTGTAGTTGCCAGTGGCCTGTTGTGCAGACTCTTGCTGCTGGCTTGTACTACTGCTGGCACGTTTCTAATGTATGTCTTTAGCTCTGCTCATGAATACTTGTTATCAGCAGGATTTTATTCTCATTTATGTCCATGAATGACTTCCACATCCTTTCAAAGGCTGTGCTCAGAATCAAGTATCTTTGGGAACCAGAGCCACACTAATCCCTACAACATCTTGTAAAATTCTCCTAATACTAAAATTGTTAAAATTCTAAAGATCAACTGGCCCTTGTGAAAATAATGTATGTAGGGATGTGCAAAGTCTCCACAGCACTAAGCCTATAGCTTACCTGCATAAAATAAAAGGGAATTCCTATTATTTTGCCTAATCTCTCTGAGAGCACTAGAAGGAAGACACACAGTAGGTCCCACACTTTGTTTCTTTCTCTGTGATCACAAGCAGAACCATAGAGCACCTGGAGACCAAAACCCATTTTCCAGAAGTTACCACTACCCTCATTTTTGCCAACTACTCAGTCCCTAATCTCTATTCCAATTATTTCTGCTAGGCTGACTGTAAGAACTAGTTATCAGTTTTACATGCATTTACTTTTCTAATCTAAGAAAAAAGAAAACTATCAACCTAAGAAAAAGAAAGTGCATAATATATATATCACTGGTACAATTTTAAAAAGTTTATGGAGCTATAGAGTGACTAAAAAAGTATCTTATGAACACTATCAGAATTCAAAAAGAAAATTAGGGAATCGAAAGTAAAATAATCTATATTTATTAAGCACATAATTTATGGTTAGAGAGTCCTCTGACTACACACACACACACACACACACAATCTTTAGTGAAATACAAAATTATGGTACTCGTCATTTTTTCATCATTGGGAGAAAATGCCAATTGACACCCACAACTTAAAGGTGGAGAGGTTTATCTGGCTCATGGGTTCAGTCCACGGCTGGCTGGCTCCAAGGTAAATACATAGCGGGAGGGCATGGCGGAGAAAAGCCATCGGCACATGGCAGCCAGGAAGCAGAAACAGAAGAAGAAGAGAAGAGCCAGATTCAAGAACATGGGCTTCCAGGTCATGCTTCCAGTGATCACCTGTAACCAGGCACCAGGCACCACATCCTCACAGCAGATGTGATTACTGAACTTGTATATCCGTGTGTGTGTGTGTGTGTGTGTGTGTGTGTGTGTGTGCACGCATGCGTGTGTCTGTTGTGTTCATAGAGCTAGTTCTTTATTGTTTCCACATCCAAAAATTCATACAACTACAAATAAAAATATTTGAGGGGGAACTGTACTGAGTATGTACATAATTTCTTCTTGTGATTTTTCTGTAAGTAGTATGGTATAACAACTCTGCATAACATTTATAATAATATAAGCATTATATTTAAAGGTGATTTGAAGTGTAGAGGGATTTGAGCGTCATTGGATTTTAGTATCCAAGGATATGGGAGTACTGGAATGAATTTCCTTGGGATGCTCAAGGATGGTTGTAAACATAAAATTCTCTCCCTGTTTCTCTCTGTCTCTCTGGCTCTGTCTCTGTCACTGTCTCTCTCTCTCTGTGTCTCTCACACACACACATTTTGTCAGAAAATTCTCTATGATTATCTCTACAGTATAAAATGAAGATCAGTTTAAAAACTTCGAATGTTCAAACAGCTAAATAAATGGCAGAGTAAGGTTTGGACTCTAATCTTCAGGTTCCAGGTATAAGTAAAAAACACTAAGGAGTATAATATGTTCACCAGGCAAACATAAACATAGTATTTATATGATTTTCATTTGGAAAGACTCTACCTTTATAAAACCAAATTAGTATCTTCTGTAGAAATGAATTCTCAGTTTAATAAAATAAACCAAAATAATGGGCGATAGCTGCTGAGTGTGTTACCCTGGAATGGCAGCTACAGCTAACCAGACTCTGGGCACAAGCCCCTCTCTTGCAGCCTGCATAAGGGAACTTGATGATGATTATTGTTCTGAGTTATGCAGAGGAGTGCGCATACAATATATGCCTGCTCCTTATGATTATAATGGAAACACTTTTATGATGATATAGCTGGCTCTCTCCAATAACCACTGTTACTGTCTAAACCAGTGACTGCCTTGCCTGAATCCCAAGTTCTCCTCCATATTAAGTTCAGCTGTAGTGTCCCGATCACTGACTACTCAACATAGAGAAAATAAAAGCCTAATTCTGTCATGAAGCAAGACATATTCTTATGCAAGTACAGTTGCCTACTATGTGCAAGATTTAAATATTTTAAGGATATTATATAATTTTTATATTGGTCTTATTTGATAGGTATAGATTCCCCATTTTTTGAGTAAGAATACCAAAGCAAATTGAAGTTAAAAAGCTTGTCCAAAGTTGTCTGCAGTGAATACAAAAAGCTATGTTAGGGAAAGAGGATATCTGAACTTAGCTGAACCCTGAAAAGAGACAGCCCCTGAGAAATGAACAGTCGAGAACACAGAAGCAAGCAAATAGTTTTGAAGTTGAAAAGAGGGAAATTCTTCTGCTTGTATGTTCCAGTAAACCTGAAAATGAACAATGCTAAAGCAACCATCAAAATTGGTGTTTTTATTTAATAAATTCAAACGTGTTATGACAAGGTTATCCTGTTGCTATCTCAAGTATAGTTTTGTACTTTACAGAATAATTCCAATACAAATAAAAAATTACAACCATATAATATAATGTGAAGAATGTACCTAAGGTTTTAAAATGAACATCCTATATTAATTCCTTGGCCTCTGTGATTGTCGCATAAACTCCTTTAAAGATGATCCCCGAAGTGCTAAGGCAGGGTCTTCATAAATGCGAGGTCTTAGCAAGGGAATTCCGTCTTTGGTTCTTTTACTTGGTGATGGCAAGATTCAATGCCAACTGTGTAAGAAATCATTAGGTCTTCAGAGGAGTCCTTACAATTTTTGCCAGATACAAATGTAAACTACAGATGATAATTAACTGAGGAAGAATTATTGACTTAGAAGAAACAACACTCATATAATTAAAATCTAAATCTGTCCATTCCCAGGACCATACAGCGAAGGTGGTGTAACAGCAGAATAGGAAGGGCAGGATAACGCCTCGTGTTAAAAACATCTTCGTGCATCACTTAGTCTCATCCTTTGGACTATCTTTTCACTTATTCTCAAGTGACAGACTCTGCTCCGTCACACCTCTCTCCTGTGAGTGTCTACTACCCCAAGGTCTGTTCTCACTCCTTCTGCCTTGCAGTGATGGACTTTAGAAGGTGCTTTCACTCCACTCCCCTCTGTCACTTGCATTCTGTCTATTCCCAGGCAGGGCACTCGATCAAACAGAAGACGCACATATACCCTTGGGACATTGCTACCAGCTAAGTCATTCCAAATTGACGAGACATGCTGGCAGCTCCCTTACCAGGAGATATCAGCCCAATCGGAGTGCACGCCTTCTCCCACTCACCCTTCCAGCCTTCTTGTGCCCCAGATAGGTTCATCCTACTTTCATTTTCTGAGGCACAGTCTCCATATTCAAGCACAGAGTTATTTATGGAGCTTCAAATTTTGTGTCTACTTTTGCAACTGGGAAATTTGATTGCAAAAAACTTTTTAATGTAGACATTTTCTAGATTTTATGAGAATAAACTAAATCTATGCAACCTTTCTTTGTGTCCTTTATCAGTTCCCAAACATGGCAAAATCGAAAACAAAAAGCAAACTGCAAATATTTGGATCCATGACTTTCAAAACACTATAAAGTCTATCCAAAAAAGGACATCATAAGGGTGATGATGTAGTATTAAAGTCAGCTTTCTTTCTAGGTCAGGAAAAGTATAAGGAGACTTGAAGTGAATATCATAATCACCAGCATATTTCAAAATACATAAAACACATGCACCATTACACCAAGTCTGAAAATATTGCAGGAGGAACCATACTCAAAAACGATTAATGTTGGTGGCTATCACGATGCATATATCTATTGGAAAATTGTGTCATAGGGAAAAACACAGTGTTTGGTTTACCCAGCATACAGGATTTATGTGTTGTGAGCTTTACAACCAGTATCAGTGGCATGTGAACTTTCTCTTTAATTGTATTTGGATAAAAGTGTTTTAAAAATAAATAAATAAAATAAGATTATTTTCATAATCCAATAAAGCGATAAAGGAGGCTATCAAGAAAATGTGATTATGAGTATAGTCTAATCGGTGTTAAAATGTCAATATTCCAATAACTGTATGCCAGCAGCATATTCAACTTAATTAGTATTTTCCTTATCAAGCAATAAATCAAGCAGAAGACTGATTGCAGAAAAATCAGCTGACTCTTATGGAACATTCTGAAATTGTTTTTCTAAACGTGGACGCCTCCAGGTGCATTAGAAAATGCTTGAAATGGATTTAATAATTTAAGAGTTCACATCATAATATATACCTGTCATCCTCCAAGTGTTTTCACATGTGCTTCCCATCTTATAGCTTTTCACAATTTTTTCAAAATAGTGATAGCAAACACTAAAGCAACAAGTCAAAACTAATCTCCTGTTATTTAAAGTGGGGTTAGAAAAAAGATTGCAATGACTAGTTCCCAAATTATTGAGCTAGAGTTATAACAGATTCCAAACTATGAAGACATCTGGACAATATGATTAGTTCTATCAAATGGGAAATTCTTCCAATCTATTTTAATATATTATTGGTTCAAACTATTTAGAAATTCAACCCAAACTTTTGGAACAATCCTCAGAATAAGCCAACTGCAAATGTTTTTCATTCCTGGGAAATGATTCTATTTTCTACTTAAGAAGGCATTTGATTCTCTCTTCTGAAAAGCTGTTGTATATCTGGACAATGTGGCCAGAAATATATACTGTGTATGTTTGTGATTTTAAAAAATTTTAAAAATTGAAGTAGGCTTAGAACTACAATAAATATTTGAAAGAGAAAAAAACTGCTCAAAAGGAAAGAACAACTGGATGAGGGAAAAGAAAAAGAACTACAATGTTTAGAACAGTAGGCTTTGAACTACAGCTTTCAAAACAACTAAAGTACATTTACAACTTACCCCACATCCTCTCCATCTCTTAGAGGAAGTGTGTCTTGCCTTGTTCCGTGTTCATCTTTTCACTTATGATTTTTAGCCACTGCTTTTCATTCTTCAAAGAATGTGTTCCACTAGTCATAGTTAATTTCTCCCGAATTTCATCTACAAACATCCTTCTCAAAAACAAGTACACGTTTCCTATTCTGAAAATGAAAAATCCCCCTTTAACTTTAATTCGTTATCTAGTTGCTGTTTTTCTCTTTCTCAATTTTCCTGTTTAAGCTTCTATGAAGAGTCAGCAATTCATGATGCTTTTAACTCTTGGCTACACACTCTCAATTATCTATTCTCATCTTGTCTTCCCCCTACCTCCACCCCCACACGTACACACCTTCCCCTGGATATGCTCATGCTAAAATCATCTGTGAGGTCTACTGCCCAACCCAGTAGCAATTAGTCAGTACTTTGCATATTCTCTGTGGCTTTAGAGACATGGAACACAAAGGTGATCTACATCTTTTGCTGCCATTTGAATAGCTGTGTCTTCTTGTTCTGTCTGCTCTTAAATAATGGCATTCCCAGTACTGTGCCAAAGCATCTCCTCTTTATATCCTGACATTTTTCCATATTTGTAGCATGATTTGTGCAGCAGACATTTCCAATTTATATCCACAGTCCATACATTTTATGGAACTCCCAAAACAGAATATATATCTGCCAACTGGTCATCATCACCATTTGAATGGCTCACAAATCAGTGAAATCAAACTGTATGAAATGTACCACCCGCTGCAAAGGCCCTGCCCCTCAAATCCTGCCCTTCAACTCCTGCTTTGTTTTCTGCTTTGCTTAACTTTTCTTATGGTATCAATGGTTTTAAATGAATAAACAATATCTTGGTTTTAGATGAATAAACAATACCTTTATTTGTTGCTCTATCCTTCCTCAAATTATTTCCTGATTAGTTTTTTTGTCCTTTTCCACTATCAACAGTCATTTGCCACTGATCTTCACCTTTGTTTTAAAATCTTAGTGGGCTATTATACTCTCTCTCTCTCTCTCCCTCTCTCTCCCCCTCAGCATAAGATCTATTTTCCATTGGAACAATAATGTTAAATATAGGAATAAATCTCAAGAATACATTTATCTTATATAACTAAGATTATATACTCAATGAACAGAAACTCTTCATTTTCCTCCTTTAAGTCCATGGCAGTCACTGTTTAACTATTTGTTTCTATTAGATAACTCATATATGCAGAATTATGAAATACTTGTTCTTCTGTGGCAGGCTTCCTTTGCATACCATATGATGCCCTCCAAGTTCTACCATGATGTGTATGAAATGAATTCTTTTATTTTAAAGAAAAGAAAAAGAAACAATAAAAACAAAGGTATAACTTTCAAAGCAAGACTACAGGAGAGTAACAATGTTTAGCACATTGTGCATTGTTATCTTCAAAGGACTTCCTTCTGTTTTAAGGTTCAGTAATAATAGTCCATCAGTCTCTTCATACATGTGCCCCTCAGATCTTCACAATTGTGAATAACGTTGCACTGAACATAAGAATTCCTCAAAAAAAAAAAATAAAAATAACTACCATATTATTTAGCAAACTTGTTTCCAATTATGTGTCCAAAATAACTGAAACTAGGGTCTTACAAAAATGCTAGAGCTCTCTTATGGATGTTTTCCTCCTTTTGCCTTTAGTCATGTCCTCTGCACGTCTACACACATTTCTGCTGTCCTTATGACTTTGTAAAACATTCATATTACTATAACTTTCGCATGAAGTGCTTAAGACATTTAATGACTCATTCTTACCTACTGGAGCGAATGGGAGCTTTTTAACACATCATACAAAAGTTTTACTATATGTAACACTACCAATTTTAGCAAATAAAATCATCAACGAGGGAATATTTTTACCAAAAACTTAGTTACTTGAAATTCAAACTTAATTATATATCCTGTATTTTTTCTAGCAGTGCCAATGATAAGAGGATTTGCTTGTTCTCCAGATTCAACTTTTTGTGTGAACAACCAAAATTCTACTTCTAGACATTATTATTAGGCTCCCAACTTACTTATCCCAAAAAATAAGAAAAAAGGAAAAGAAAACCCGGGGTCTACTTAATTCTTTCTGTTCCTTACTACATTGCTTTAAAAAGGTAACATATTTCACCTGTCTGTTTGGGCCGCCCTCCTCTATAGTAGCTCTGCTACAGTGGCGCAGCCATCCCCAGCTCTCCAACAAACTTGGAGTACGCTATGGTCTTATGACATCCAGTGTATAACAGGCGCAAACACAATCTGTGGTGTAATCCAGTTGCGTGCCACAAAGCCTCAGAAACGTGCCATCCAATGTGATCTGGGATAGTGACACAACGAGGGGCCATCAGTCTATCTGTGGATGATGACTAATTTGTCATTAAACTGAAATCCTAAAAATTTGCAGCCATATCCCTCTACATTTCAGTGACTCCTTACTCTGAGTGTTTTGGGAGAAAAAAATCTACTTCCTTTAGACATAGTTTTCAGGGGTTATCTGACTAGCTCACTATTCTTTCTTATATTCAGCTCTCAGTTAAATATACATAATTTATTATGAAAATATTACCTATTATAAATATTACCTACTATGCCTGTCAAATACTGGGTTGTACAATGTGCAGAGCAAATGAAGGGGCGCTGATGACTTTGAGTATTAACAGCTGCAGTGGAAACAGCAAGACTTCCATGAAATGTTATTTGAACTATGGATTGTAATGTAAGAATCCTATATTCCCATTCTTTCTTACTAACAATAAAATATGGGTTAAAGACTTTTTTTCTTGGGACGACACATGGGGTTTTCTGTCTTTCACCTTTGAAACAAAAGTAAACAAGTTGTCAGTAACAAGTTGTTAATATTTAGTTCTAAAATTGTAATGTATGGGGAAAGTGATTTGACCACGGGGGTACTATGCTCATCAGTCCTTTCATGCAATGATGAGCTCACAGCCGAATGTCCTTATGAGAAGGTGTGGTCTGGTTGGCAAAGGCATGACCTAGAAGGTGTATTCTTGTGCCCAGCTCCTCCCGTCTCTCTCTGCTTCCAGGTTGCCACGGGTTGAGCATCTTTACCTCTTCCATTCCCCTCTGCTATCCTATTTCTTATTTGGAGCTAAGTGACTGTGTATTGAAATCATGAATCAAAATAAACTTCCTCTCCTTTAAGTTGAGCATCAGGCATTATGTCTCAGCAGGGGAAGGGTGACCGAAACAAATTTGTGTTACAAGGGTGGGGTTCTTGCTGTGATTATACCTGGCCACATGGTTGAGGAGCTTTTGGAAGCGATCTGAAGGTGGAATTTGGAAAGGTTTGAAAATGACAGGAAAGTTCTAGAATGTTGGGAGCCAAGCTTCAGCAACACTAGCAAAAGCTGGGAAGACCAGAATTCTGAAAGAAATGAGACAGTAAAAGCCAGGCTCAGGAGGTTCATGTTTCAGCCAAGCTGCCCCATGTTCTGGACATGAAACTGCAAGATTTTGTTTTCCTTGCTGCATCTTGTTCTTACTTCGGTCCCATTCCTTTTTATTCTCCTATTTCTCCCTTTTAAAATGAGGACATTTGTGTTGTAGGTAAGGAGAGAAGGTTCAAATGGGAACATTTTTCCTATGACATTTTTTACTGAAATATTTTTAATTTTTATAGGGACTCAAGCTAAAAGTTTTCCTTGAGTCTTAGAGGAGACTTTGAACTTAGATTTTTCAACAATACTGGGGTTGTTAAGGCTTTGGTGACTCTGAGAGAGGAACTAAATACATTTTACATAATGAGAAGGACATGAGTCTTTTGACACCAGAGGCAGAATAGTACGGTTTAAATATAAAATATCCTCCCAAATTCTCATGTGTGTGGAGGGTGATGTTTCACGCAGACACTACTTATCAATCTATTTCTGCACTAATGAATTCACACTTGAATATTCTATTTTGTGGGGCCTTTTTGGAAGAGCTGTGTCACTGGGATTGTGCCCTGGAAGGGTGTATTCTTGTCCCTGGCTCCTTCTCTCTCTCCTTCTAAGTGCCATGAGCTGTGCATCTTTTCATCTGTCCTATCCCATTGCCTTCCTATTTCTTCTTTGGAGCCAGTCAACTATGAAATGAACTTTAAGCCAAAATAAACCTTTCCTCTTTTATGTTGTGGATTTTGAGGTACTATATCTCAACAATAGAAATGCGACCAAGACATGACACTTTCCCATAAAATTACACAGAACTGCATTCTGATGTATATTTTAAAATTATAAAATTCTTACTATATAGGGGGAAATTACATGTTGTACTCTGTATCAAGAATTGGCATTTTCAAAACGAAAAGTCCAATAAATCAGTTTCCAGTGGTCTGTAACGCCACTTGCAGTGCTTGCATTCTTCCTGCATGTGAAGTTATTTGGGGGAACTTGTTTCAGCCTGAAATAATTACATTTTAACGTACATCAAAATATTTTAATTGCCATATCTTTTCAGCAAATCTTAAGTATTTTGTAAGGGTCTCATATCTTTGGAAATATTCAGAGTTGACTAATTTTGTTCCATCAGTTCTTGTGTAAATACTAGAAATGTAAACAGGTAAAAATCAATTGGTGGATTGAAAATAATTTGATAGATTAATTTATACAAAACTGACATTTTAATTTTATTCAGTCTTTGCAAACATGTGTGATAAATCTTTCCACCTATTTGTATCTTTTATATTTTCTTACTTGAAATTTTATATTTTCTTCATGCAAATTCTACACAACATTTATTAGATTTATTCTCAGTACTTTATTTTTGTTGTTACTATAAATACTATTTATGAAAAGTTATGTATTATTATTTATTTTTGGCATTTATAAAAAGTATAGGTTCTTGTGACAGCTGACTTTCACATTTTGTTCTACTTTTAAAATGAAGCACCTCTATCATTTGTCCATTAAGGATAATACATCTTATAGGTTTTAGAAAACTTATATTGAGCTGAAAAGATTCTTTTCAATTCCTTATTAGCTAAAAATTTTTCTCTTTAAATCATAATTAGGTATAGTATTTTTCAAAAATTTTTATACATATTCAGAGTTTATTTCCTCTTTAGAGTTTATTGCAGAGAATTTCAAAACTCAATTTTTTTCCAAAGTTAAGACACTTACTTTTCTGAAATAAATTCTACTTTAGCCAGTGTAATTTTAAATTCAGTCTTGGACTGGTGAGGCAAATATCTTACTGAAGTTTCTCTTCACAACTTTAGACAGATAAAATTAATTATGTTTTTCTTTCCATAAGTAATAATTTAAAACTTGCTAAATTATATACCAGTGTTACAAATTTTGAAAAGGCACTTGCCATGGCTTTTTGGCACAGTCCACATATGATATGGAATAATAATTTGAAACTTTATTATAGTATAACATGAAAGCCTCCTCAGGATACTATTTTGTTTTACATGATGTCCACTTATATATCAATTTTATTCATTTAATGGCTAAATGGTGTTACATTTTTTCTTGAATTGGATTAAAAATTTTTATATGCATTGGGACAAACATTCATTATGTACTTTTATTTTTAACTTTCCTACATTTTTAAATTAATAACTCTTTTGTTCTTAATATCACTGGAGGGTTAGAGTTCGATAGTTTTCTCGAATACTTACCTCTGGGTTTTTTGGTTTTTCTTCTTGTTTCATAAAGTTTATCAGCAAAATCATCTAGATCTGGAGTCTATCTCATGGTAAAGATTATATGACAAGTTTAATTTTTAAGACTGCATTATTCATTCAGATTTTAATTATTTTCTTACTACTTTTACTAAACTGTGATTTTTTAAAAGAATTCAGCTCTTTAACTGTGGCCATTTCTGTCTCTATTCTGTTGGTTGAGTTTGTGTCCTTTCCCTTACATCTAGGCTGAGTTTGGGAACTAGAACCCAGTAGAGTTTTTATGGAAGAATATGTCCTTTGGTCCAGAATTCTTCTTGTTTAAAAAAAATTGAATTGGACAACCATACAGAAAATAATGTACCCATACCTGATAACAGACACAAAAATTGATTATAGAAAGATTTTAGATCTAAAGTTATAAACAAAACAATAAATCTTTCAATGTCTAACACAGAAAACTCTGTGACTTTACAATAAATAGAGGGCTCATGCTGGATGTGCTGGGACAGGCCTGTAATCCCAGCACTCGCGAGGCTGAGGGAGGAGGATCACCACAAGTCTGAGGCCAGCCTGGACTACATACTGAGTTCAAGGACAGTCTTAACTACATAGCAAGACCATATCACAAAAAAAAGTCTCTTAAATAGGACATAACAGAGTAGTTTCCACAAAAGATTAAAAATTACAAGTTCATATTTAACCATATAAAAATAAGTGCTTTTATTCATCAGAAGAAAATAAGAAGGCTGTGAAAAGACAGCCCAACAGAATGTGTTGCAATTCGTACATACAACAAAGGACTACATTCCTTCTTATCTCTACAAAACAAGCACCCCAGTGTTAAAATACAAAAGTCTTGATCCACTGACCTAAATTCCAATTTAATAAGAGCCAAGTATCTAGACAGGTTGATTATATCTTTTTGCTACAGAAAATATGAACATAATGATTGTGTTTACACTACAAACCAACAGTTTATTTATCAGTGCAATGAATTCACCAGAGGAGGCACTAGAACACTTATGTTAATACATTTTGTTGCTCTAAGCTTGAAACCAGATGTCCATCAGTAGTAAAATGATAACCAAACTGCGGTACATTCACACCCTAGAATGCTGTACTAAGTAGTCATGACCGTGAGACAGCTACAAATACATGAAATGATTTGGATGAATGAAACCCACAATGTTGAGGGGAAGAGGTTCTGTACAAAAAGCAAATGCCTTATGCTCCCATTTACATAAAATGTAAGACAACAAAGTATGGTTAAAAATGTTTGAAGAGTGGTTACTTCTGGGGCAAAAGAAGGGTCTTTCTGTGGTGTGAATGTCTGTCCTTAAATCTTGGTTATGGTTATACAAGCGTGTGCAGTTTGCAAAGATTCTTTAGTTTTACATATTTTATTTAGACTGTAATTAAAAGTTACAAATAAAAAATGTGTCCCAGAAATATATACTGGAAGACACCAGGGAAGATTAAAACCTGGACAAAATTTAAAAGCATCAGAAAAATTAAACTGCTTTTAAAGAATCATTTTGGATAATGTCATAACTAATATTAGCCAAGGTCTTTTTGAGGTTTTACTTAAAAATTGAAACATTCTCTCAAGCTCTGAGGGCCTTACCTGAGGTGTGGAATGTCCCCAAGAGCACTAACTTGAGGCCATGCATATTTAATTGAAGAGTTAATTGAAATACACATAGAAAAATATTCCCTCGAGCTGACATGATGACAGTATTTTTCCAATTATTTTTCCCATGTCCCTATTAAGACTAAGCCCTAACACAGGTTGTACTCTAGCAATATTCGCTTCCAGGGTATCTTTCCATCCCTAGAAAGCTTTTTTACCACTGCTTAATAGACACAGGGATGCTCTCAGTGCCTGCTGTGCCCTGCTTGGGGTGTAGAAGAGAATAAGGATGTAAGAAAGCTATAGTCCAGGTTCCACAACACATTTTAAGGATTGCACAGCGCTATTGCTTTTCCTCTACCTTTACAGAAAGAAAAAACATTTGCACCACCACAGTGCAAAAATCTTAGTTCATTAACCTAAATTCCCATTTTATAAGAGCCAAGTACATACACAGGGTGATGATGTTCCAGATACCTCTTTTTTTTATTGTGACAGGATCTTGCTGTATAGTTCAGTCTGTCCCTGAACTTATTATGTAGCCCCGGCTGGCCTCGAACTTCTGGCAATCTTCCTGCCTCAGCCTCCCAAGTGCTGGGATTATAGGCATGGACCACCACACTCAGAAATATAACCTTGTTTTTAACATGAAGAAAGATACTTTACTAAATTTCTTCCATTCCACTACTTTCTTTCCAGTTTTAGTTAAATATAATGTATTCTAAGTTTCTGATTGTGACCAAACAGACTAAGGAGATAACAAGAATGAGTAAGAAAGTTCTGTACAGTCACTTATGGGACAAGCACCTCATGATTCATTAACACAAATATTTTAGTATGGTATTGCTGCAACTCATTTTGAGATTTTTAAATGTAAAAAAAATCTGAATTACCACAATATGAGGATTTCTGTTGGAACTTGAAACACGAGCATTTTGCATATATGCAGTAATCAAAATATTCAATGAATGCTTAAATTGTAATAAAATGATTACAATTCAAGATGCGCTTCTATTAATCACTACCAAAACATTCCCCTGTCCTACTGAACACACCTAGCCTATCACTCTTGCTACTTTCTGAAGTTCTTCTGGAAGTCCTTTTGTCACTTTCTTCAGTTGCACTGTTGTGGCTTCCTCAGTGTCCTGAATAGATGTAAAACATTCACATTTCACAATCATTTTGACTTAAGAGAAAAATTAGAGTTTGTTTTATGCCAGACATGGCAAATGTGGTTCACGAGGAGATACTAAAATGCTTTTATGAGCCCGTCTTTCCACTGGACGGCACTCAGCAGCAGCACTCACCATATTTTTAAAATCACACCTTGTAAGTACAGGGAAGAGGACTTCCAGAATTGCTTCAAGAAGTAGCAAGAAAAAAAAATATGTTTTCAAACTGAGGGGAAGTATATTTTGGAGGAATAATGGCAGCATGTCTCATAATAAATATTTTTAGTTAAACCCATATTGTATGTTTTGGATCAATCTTTGCATATATCCTTATTTTTCACCATCTATATTAAAGGAACCTTAGAATTCTACATGTTAAATTTTAAATGAAAGCAAGCTTTGAGTTAGAACACATAGGATCAAACAAAGATCCTTAGTCTCTACAATTTAGTTGTAATAAATTTGTCCTTATACATACATGGGAAAGGTAAAGTATGAAGTAATGACTGTATATAGTTTTTTGCCTTTCTCGTTCCTGTGTTATGTACCATTCCATCTTTCAAATGAACTATTCATCCTAGTATTTTGTTCTAGGTAGACCACTCACAGAAGTCCACAAGTCGTCTTTGTTACAGGTGCTTGTACTAGAAAGTGGCAGCTAGACCAGAGGCAATCAAGCTTGGAAAATTTCTTAAAGGATATTCAAATTAGAGACTAAGAAAATTCAAGAGTTTGAATAAAATCCAAAGTTGAAAATGGAGATAATGAAAAGTGACTATAAAGAAAGGACTCATTCGAAGCATAAGTAAAAAGATGTTATTAAAGTTATCAATCTAATTTCAAAAGGAGCAAAGGATCTGAATAAACATTTTTCTAAGTAACAAGTGGCCTAAAAGCAAATGAGGAGAGCTCCGTATTGCTAATCATTAGGGAAATGCAAATAAAATCCAAAGCGACACACCACTTGACCCTCATAGAGATGACTTCAATCAAAAAGGCAGAGAATAACAGATCATAGCAAAGATGTGGAAATCTTGCACTGTAGCAGTGATTTCTCCGCTCTGTGCATATTCTACAAAATAGGAGGAGGAAAGAAGATAAGGAAGGATGAAGAAAGGAAGGAAGGAAGGAAGACAGGAAGGAAGGGAGGGGCAAAAATGAATGGAGGGAGGGAGGAAGGAGAGAAAATACCAAAAAGTTCCATTTAAGTGTGTGAATTTTATATTTGGATTATATTTCAATAAGTATTTGTTTAAAGAGAACTGGAAAAGAAGTTAATAAATGCATCTGTTTGTTACAGTGTTTCATCTTTGCACAGCTCAGCTGAAATATTTACTAGTACCCATCATTCCTTGCTATGTGCTCACTTGTACATATGCAAGTGAAGTTTATTTCAGTTCCTTAATGTTATATATATTAAACACCCTAAACTTTTAAAATCCTGAATAAGTCAGTTTTCCTTAAAAGTCCAGATAGTACATTCAATACATTTCCTTGGAAAACAACCTCCTTCCACACTATCACTGGATACTTCCTTTGATAAAAATTGAGTATGAAAAATACATTTGATTTTTGTTCTGACATATGCCAACTGGTTGTAATGTCAGTTTATGGCGGGATTGTCTGGTTTCCAGTATGACTCTACCACTTAAAATCTATTTGTTCTTGAATAAATTTCTTCAAGTGAAAACAGGAATAGTAATGACATCTATACTTTTTAAAATTGGTGTAAAATACTTGACACATAGTAGGTACTGACAGATGTTAACTGCTATTGATCATTCCCAGAGCAAAGAAATTTTGAACACATCATTTCCACAATTAATGAACTAAGTTTGGATAATTTTAGAAGGTAAAGTGTCCTTTCAAAATTTCCAAATGACAGAAGCATTTAGACTCTGCTCCAAATCTGGATCAGCATTGTTAGTTATTTGTTTTCTTAAAGGTACAGTTTTGGGCTTGGTTTTGTCTGTTTTGTTCATTTGTTTAGTTTTTTGTTTGTTTGTTCGTTTTTTAGTTTTTTGAAAGTGATAATGTAAAACTTTCTCTGTGAAAGTCAGAAAGAGATGGTAATTACCTGTTTCTTTTTATGCCTGCCTCAAATCTCATCTGCAAGTTCCTACTATAAATCAAGTACGCACCTGCCATGCTAACACTGTGCATAGAGCAAATAAAGCTCCTACTTCCCTCTTCAAGTAGAAATGGTCACAGGATTATAAGATTAGACGTTCAAGAGAACGGGAATAAATTATAAGATTTAGTTAGTTCACACTTATACACCCAAGTACATACACCATCCCACAAAGAAAGATTCTATCTAATTGTCCAAAACATCTTTGGTTGAAAATGGATTTTTCCTTTCCAACATTTTCTAATTTGCTATAATCTGTACAGTAAAGTATTTATTTCTAAAGCTAGTTTAGGAGTAATAAATTTGATTTCTGTTTGCATTTCTTTATTTATAGACGATGTGTTTCTTCCATCAAAGCTGCTTTAATTTTACCATCGTTTCTGTGAAAAGTTTAAAGCCATTAATGTAGGAAAATTTAGAAATAAGTACAAACTGTCTGGAGGCAAATTCTATTTTACAGATATGTTCTCTGAAGCATATTGGGTTTTTCATGATCTCTCTTACCCATGGAATATCCTTAACTATGCTGAGTTTTTTAAACTGAACATTTTGAAAATATGATTATATGCTCAATTCTATATCATAGGTTTATATTTGACAAGAAGATCATATTTCTATACTTCCCACAGCTTTTTACAAGTTATTTAGGTGGTAAGAAGGCAAACTGAAAATGATGAGAAAGCATACTGTCACCTGAAATTCTCAAAGAACCAAAATTTTGTTTGCAGTTGTAAACAAAATGAAAACACATGGAAATGAATATGTTATGTTAAAGTGCAGAAACAATAATAAAAGCACATAAGAGAAATAGCTAGCATACAGGTAGGGTCGAATCAGACAATATATTGAATATTTTCTGGGAAATGTGCTGGGGTAGGAGAGTGGGGAAATACGCAAGTGGCATCATAATGTACTTGCCATACATGATTTGCTCTCACTGTATCAGTGGTGATATACCAAAATAGTGTTCAAGAGAGAAGGAGTAACTGATGATGAAGAAGAGAAAACAGCCACATGAGCAAAGATCTCAAAAGAGGCAATAAAAATTAAAATTAATATTAAAATTTCTAAAGACATTGTTTAAGAGAAAATATAGTCCTTGTTTAATAAGTCACGTGTTCTAGGGCAAAAATACATATCATTTTCTAAATATTAAAGTAATAAAAACTATCATGGTTCTCTTCATGATAGCCTGCCCCGTAGTACGGGGTGCACTTTATTTTTACTTTTATCTTTATCTTTCACCTCATTTTTACTTGACCCAAACTTGCTCCGCAGAGTCTATTTTTCCAGTACCCTCCTTTTTTATTTTTCCTACCTCTAAGAAATGTGAAACTTTTTCACCATAAAAAATAACATTAATAAAAAGAGAGGCTTCATTATTTTGCCTTAAATGGGAAATTTTTAGACAGTGGTCCTTAAATTTTATTTGAATCAGTTTTTGGTCAGCGTGTTATGGTAGATAGAATAACTTTTATAGCTCTAAGTCATAAATTGTAAAGCAGTTTTCTTGCCTGCTTTGGGTCTGAAGTAGATACTCATTAGGTGGGTTTAGCTGTCACTAAAGACAGTTGCCTGCAGGCAAGGGGCTAAAACACGGCCTAGAACTGCACTCCCCATGAGTGTGCAGCAGCTTATTTAAAAATTATCATTCTTTAGTGAAATTCTGTATCATCTCTGATTTTTTTTGTTATTTATCATTCTCTTCAAAATAAAAAAAATTATCATACAGTATTCTTCAGAGTGTCTTTCAAACTTCAGAGTGAGGCTTCCTTATGTTGTAATTTGTAGGAAAATTTGAGCAAAGTGGAATGTTTGGTGTTACAAAATTAGACGTACATTAAATTACTATGCAAAAAGATCAGTTTAGGTGGGGGGTGCTGCTTGCTACATGAATTTCTGTAACTGTTTTCATTATGCCCCTGACAGTTCTAAATTTCACTCAAATATGTTCTTTCTTCTGACAAGCAAGCAATAGATAGCATATGGTATTTTTTCTTTTTAGGTCTATATTTTGATAATTGTTATTTTGTCACACTTTAGGAATGATATTCATTTGAAAATCTACTTTCTTATGTAAATGTTGGACTTCTGTGTTAAAATCCTATGTAGAAAGGGGAATGCTACTGTTTTTCTCTCTTTCAAAGAGTAACAGTTAAATCATGACGATATCTCTGGATTCTTTTAAAGAAATTAGTGTGGGGGGAAAAGAAAGAAAAAGTGAGAAAAAGGAGAATAAGTGGAGCTTCGATGCCTTATGCTACTGAATCAACATTTAATGACGTTGCCTTGTGAGAAAAATCTACTGCTTGGGCCCTAAAATCAGTTGCTTCTTAACGATTTGCTATTGTTTGAAGACCTTGAAATCTATGTGTAAACACTGGATTTTTATTGTCTACAAGTGGATTGATTTAAATTTATTATTTTCCTCTGATATTAGGAAGAACTGAGAACAATAAAAGCAAAAGAAAGCAGAAAAGGAAGGAGAGGAAAAGACAAGGGTGCACAGGGAAGGGAGGGGCGGGGACGAAGGAAGAGAGGAGAGGAGGAGGAAGAGGAAGGGCAGTACGCATTCTGGGAAAAGTTATTTAAAATATGGAAAAGTGTCATTTAGACTAGGCGTGCCTTAAAATATACCCCTACATCCTTAGTCAACAGCTTTCAAGTAGCACGTGAAGGTGAAGCCACCATCAAGATAAGAAGTAGAAACTTTTACAGGTCACGCTTACTGTAAACTTCCAATTATTTCTTAGCAGAAACCTACAGCATTCCAAAGAGAAGTTCTTCACTGTCCTTGATAATGTGACATCAAGTAAATTTCTTTTCTTCTGTGGAAATTTTCTTTACTCTCCTACTGTTTCTGAGTGACTGGGATATGAAGCCACATTTGACTGTGCCCTAACAACTTAACTGAAAGTAAATCACTCATTTTTGTTTGCCTAAATTTTTTCATGTGTGAAATCATGTATTAGCTTCTACCTTAAATTGGTATTAAGCAGATCAAGTTAATCAACACGAGTAGACTTCCTTATACTGTATCTAACATATCTTGAGAGCTCAATAATTATTAGTTATTATGAATAGTATTACTAGTCCCTGTAATGGAAAAACACTCTCTTCCTTCAATCTGTAAGTTCAAGATTGAAACTTACTTTGAATATTAGCTTTCTCTAACAAAATTTTTGTTTTAAGATAGTAACTTGACCAAATTAGGCCAGAATTTTGTACTTGGCTCCTTTATTATTTAATCATCATAAAACTTAAATCATTCAATACAGTTGCTAGAATCAGTTCAGTATTTTCTTTATTTGCACCAGTCAAGCATCACTAGGGTGTCTACACCAAATTGTAAAGTCTCAAAAGGAAATATTGAGCCCTTTTTAAAATATTCCTATTGAAGATTTATAGTCAGGTTTCACAGATGCTTTCAGTAATGCTCAAACAAGAAAAGTACAATTCCAAGAGGGCAAACTGCTAAAGGTACAAACACATTTTTGTTTTAGTACCGGAAATCGAACTCAGGTTCTCGCACCTGCCAGGCAGATGCTTGTACCTCTGAGGTACCCTGGCTTCCTTTTTTTTTTTTTTTTTTTTTTTTTGATAACACATTATTGGCAATCATGTTTTGTCCTGGTTACTTTTCTGTCTTTGCTAAGACCAAATACTTGTAGTTCAAAATTAAGGAAAGAGAGGTTTATTTACCTCCCAGTTTGTGGAGATTTCTATCCACAATCCGCTGGTTCCAAAACAGGGTGGAGCGACAGAGGGCAACTGTTCGTTGCAGCGGAAGACAGCAAAAGCTACAAGAGCAAAAGGGGCTAAAAGGGAGTAGCATACCTTTTTCCCACCTTCACATTGTGTGCAGGCCACACCCACTCCAGGGCTGGGGCAGCACTCACACCGCCAACCCCAGCACTAAACAATGACCAGTCACAAACTCTAGATTCAGCCGCCTCCAAAAAGCCTGCTCCATGACCGCCTGAGGCTTGCGGGGACATTCAGACACAATCCATAGTGTATTTTGCTCAGTTAATGCTTATTTATGCCATATGATTTCCATGTTAAGGTGATTACAATTTTCCTTTCAAACAGAGTTCTTTAACATCTTTTTATTTTCAGAATATCCTTCTTATTCCCATGTGCCTCGGCCCAATTTTTAAAATTTAATTCCTATTTTCTTTCACACTTGAGAGTATAAAAGTTACCCTGCATGTTGACCGTAGGAACTGTTAAATAAATTGCTGGGAAGAAAAATGAAGCTGTACACTGTGTCTTTACCCCGTATGTCACACATAAAGGCATAAAATTAGGAAGCAAGTTGAGGGCAAAGCCATAAATAAAACATAGCTGTTAACACGAAAATCAATGTCGTTTATGCTCATATTATTAATTAAGATCTTAATTTAGCTATTATTTCCTGTCAGAAGAGATAATGCACTTCAAGATGCATCCATTTGAGGTTCATCCTCAATCAATATTTATATGGAATGCTAGCCCTTTAGAAGAAGTCTTCAACCTAATGAGTAATGATCAGTCATGATACTGATATATTGAATATACCAGATAATTAATTTGCAATAATTGTTTCTCTGTGTAAGACAGAATAGCATAATGATGAAGAGACTAAGGGCACTGAATTCAGATTTTTAATGCTCAAATTTCATTGCCAGTTTACTGTGTGACCACATTAATTCCATAAAGAGCAGATAGGACAACTTATATTTCAGGGAGTGCTCAGTACAAAATGGGAAAACACACATTCAAAACCAGCATATAGTAAAGGCTCATCAATACATACCCATATTTATTCTTTCCAATAAGATCCAAAATGTGACATAGATATTGTGAAAGGGGAAGAAACTGCTCAGAAGGAAAAAAATAATTGGGATGGAGAAAAGGAGAAAAGAATGTAGGGAAAAGGAAAAAACATTTGCATATACATAGAAGAGATATAACTATACTACTAATTCCTATTATTTCATTGAAAAGAATGGTTTCTGCTTACATTGTTTCATCAGTTTTTCATGCCTATGTCCTGTAGTCTGAGCAACTACTTTGAAGATAACAATATGCAATATATTATTAACCACATTGTTAATCTCCTACTAGATTGTTTTAAAATTCTATATCATTATTTTTATTGTTTTTTTCTCTTTAAAAAATTACATACCCATAATACAGTTAACATGGATATGCATGGAGGCTCTTGGAAGCTTCATGTGACTGATTGAAAACAATAAATAAACACACAATGCATATATAGAAGCTTCAAAAGGAAACTCACAAAAGCAACCAATAGCTCCCAAAAGTGAGCAACAAGAGCATTTTTTCCTGTAGTAATTTTCCAGAAAGTTAAATGATGTGCAAATAAGATTAACTAAAGAAGAAAATAAAATCTTGTTAATAAAATCTTTCATATATTGTGGGATCAACACAAATTTGTCTCATCTGCTACACTTAATTTTAAATTAATATGCAATGAAAATTCATTATGAGGCACTTTCTGAGATTGATGAAAAGTTAGTTACAAGACATTTACAAATATCTGTAGGATGAAGTACTTTCCCACAATTTAAGTTATTTGAAAAAGGATAACACATAGAGTAATATCTTAAACAATCAGTGTATGCAATTAATGCTTTAAACATTCTTAAAAACTTTGGGTTACCATAAGCTCAGATAAATATATGAATATAGATCATATTAGTGGCAACAGATGGTCTAACACTGTGCCTTTCGATTCACAGATGAATTTGACAGACCCATTTTTATGTCAATCATGCATCAGGAAAGGTATCAATGTGAATCAGACAGACTGAGTATCTACAGTCAGAGACACACTGGCCATTGAAACTACTGCGGTCTAGTGATTACAACTATACCACCAAAAGGGAGAACTGAAAACTCATCAAATACAAAATCACAGATGCTTTTTCTTACTTCGCTAACCGTTTTCTAGGGCCAGAGTTGTTCTTAGTCTCAAAAGAACGTAATAAGTAGTTCTTATGTAGAAGATTATCTCTTTCATTTATGAATCACGTCATATACTAAAACCACGAAATTTCTTATCGAGCTAGGAGCAGAATTGGAAAATGGAAAGAATAATTGCTGCATCACAAAGCTAACTTGAGGAATTGTGAATGTTATATGACAGCTCATTTCTTTAGCAGCTTATTCCCTAAAAATAAATATTTCTCAATTTAAGAAAAATCAAACATTCATAAATATTCAGAAGGTGACATTCTTTCCACACAGCATGCATAATTCATCACTCCCTCCATGCTAGCGTTAGAGAGGAAAATGCAAGTGTATCGAAAGGGACTCACTATCTATTTAAATTGAAAAGTCTGCTCTCACAGTAGTGAGTTTATAGCCTAATAAAGCATACGTGTAAATCTGTCAATTGTATATTAACAGACCCCTCCATAAATATTTGCTATGAGAAAACAACTAAGACATTTTCAATGTTAACATTGTAAAACTTCAATGAATTTTTCATGACTGAAAAAATATAAAGTTTTGCAATACAAATTAGAAGTTTTATAAAAGGTAGGACTCTAATTATTAAACCAAGGATAGGGCACATGAATATTTTGGTAAAATAAAAAACTGTTCCTGAAAAATTATTTTAAAACTCATAAATTATAAATGTAGTCTTAAAATCATCATTTCTTAATTTACCCACTGGTGATTGATTCTTGTGAACTATGTATTTTATAAAGTAACTTAAAAGCAGCATAGTTCCATGATAATAAACCCAGGTAAAAATTTGCCTTTTTATTATTCACATGCTTACGCAATTCTAAACCATTTCCAGGAAAAGATACTCCTTCCTCGTGCCACTGTGTAGAACCTTATACTTAGTGTGTTTATATTATGTGTTTGATCAGCCTAGTACTCTTCACAGAACCGGGTCAGAATTCTCACTCATACATTCGGTCTGTGATACATGGGGCTCACCTTTATGCATTCTCCTTGAAAACAATTTCTGAGGGATTCAGAATTTTTAATATTTGTTTAAGATACAAATTGTGGTTTTTATCTCCTTTGGTAAGAAATATTCCTTAGTTTAAATAGTAGACTCAAAATTAACAATAAAAGCAAAATAATTATAAACACAAGGAAACCAAATGACATCTGAATTTTATCATTCTATGTGGCCACTTGGTACTTTTTATTTGTGTTCTAAGTCTTTAAAAATAGTGAAAACAGCAAGCTGTCATGTTTGTTTGACAAATTCAAGTTTAATTTCACTAATTTAAATAAAGTCCAAAATTAATATTCTTTCAGCAAATTGAATTATTTTAACACGAAATACTAACGTGAGAAAAGGTTTTGTATGACACTTGTTGGAAGTAATTTCTTTTCAGAAGGATAGGGATATTTTTAAATGATCCATATCTGTGGTTTGATTATCCTAGACATTCCATTCAGGCAACACACTTGGTCCAAATCTCAGCCCGGCCACTTGGTGATGTTGGCAAGAGATGGGTTTTTAAATCTGTAATGAAAAACATTTTGAAAATTCCCACCTAACTGGATATAAACCACAGATATGGATCATTTAAAAATATCCCTATCCTTCTGAAAAGAAATTACTTCCAACAAGAAACTTACTCTCGAAAACTTATAAAGAAAGTTAAAGCACTGTTCTTTAAACTTTGTCTCTCATTACTTTGGGTTTTCTCCTCTGCCTTGGTTGGAAGACTGATTTATACTAGTATCTTTTACAGGGATGTATAAATTAATCTGAGTACAATGAGGAGCTAAGAGCTAGAGATGTTACAAAATGTATAATTACATAACAATCATACATATCAACATGGATCACCCATTAATGATGTATTATTTGACCAAATTATTCTCCCCTCAGTGTGTTTCCATTAAATGTCAGGATTTCTTTCTTTCATTTATCCTTTGCTGCCCCACTTTCTTTTTAGTCCTCCATCAGGCTAGGACACAGGTGTTTGTTAACCAACACTTCAGTTCTTTTTAAAAGTCAGAATGTTAGTAGAGTAGAAAAGTCATTATTTCACATTGATTAATAAGGCAATGGTGCAAAATGAAGGGGGCCCCTCTATGAGGCAATGAAGAAGTAAATTAAAAACTATAGAAGAAACAGTCAATAGTCATTGGCCTCTGCCTTCATCCTGGAAGTCATGCAGACATAATTTAAGATTCTGTTGGATTTTGTAAAAGTATCTTGTTCATCAATATTATTATACACACTGAGATGAAAGGTGCCTGAAATCAGAAATAATGATCACCAGTGATTTGCTTGACAGCCAATCCAAGGTCTCACTTCTGTTCTCATCCTGTCTGGCTTCTCAGCAAGAGTAGACCAGTGTGTTTCCATTATTCCCACCTCTGCACAGGACATGCTCCACTGGCTACCTGGCCTGCAGGCTTTCCACAAAGATTCTTTACATTGGAATTCTGTTGTAAATCACCAGGTACCCTGCGATCTATTTTTGTTCCTTGTATACTTCCACTGGGGAAATCTCTTATGTCAGAGTATGCTCAGAAGCACTGACTAGTGCAAAATGTCCAGGCTTTGGGATCAAATATATCTGGACCTTAGTCCTCACTATGTACATCAGATATGTAACCTAGGATAAAAGTCTATGCCTTTAAGTGTAAGTTTCATCTGTAAAATAGAGGTGATAATATCCACATTCGAATGTATTTATGTTCTATTGCTACCACAACAATCTGCATGAAGTCCGCAACTTAAACTGACATCCATTTGTTAATTCATTCTTTCCATTGGTCAGGCCATCAGGAACAGCGTGGTTCACTGGGTTTCTCTGCGTGGTATCTCATAAGCATGATGAGATGGCAGTTGCTGTGGTGGCAATACTGTGTTTCAAATTAGAGGCTGTGTGTGCTTGTGTGCTTGTATGTGTGTGTGTGTGTGTGTGTGTGTGTGTGTGTGTAATCCTCTTTCAAATTCATTAAAGAAGTTGACAGAATTCAGTTCCTTTCCATCTTTCCATGTGGCTCTCTATCTTCACCATAGAAATATTGGAGTTCTCATTGCTCCGTTTCTCTAACTTTCTTTTGTGTTCTCAGCCGGGGCTGAACGGACTCACATGACTGTATGGGGCTACAAGGATTATATTTCTATTCTATAGTCAGGTGTTAGTAATTTTTATTACACTTGGAAAATCACTTTTGTTGTGTAATATATTCTTGAGAAGGAAACCAGGAGGTAATGCTATTGTGCCCCCAAATCTACTCAACATAAAGGATTATCATGAAAAACAAATAAATACATGTGCTAATCATCATGGTGCAAGATACATAACATAATCTGAATAGAATTTTACCTTTCCTTTGTCACACTGTACAACACATGCACAGCAAACACTTGGGATACCTCTCTTCTTAAGAGGGTGGCTAGATCTGTTAAGATGAAGCATAATATTTTTATCATAATTAAAAATCAATCTTATCCTAAACTTTACTGCCCTTCCCTGGGTTCTTGCATGATGCATTTGTATGCTGAATTCCTAGCTCCTGCTTTAACCTGGGATTTATAATGATCTGGGTAGTTTTCAGCCATCTTAGAGAAGATGAAATGAAACTTATATAATTTCTAGTTTAGAGAATTTCCAGTGTAAAGTAAATGTTAGGGGAAATTTTTTACTTTACCTTCCTAATAAACTCAGATATTTCAGAGTAAGTCATGGCCAGCACATATACCAGGTTTATATTAATCAGAGACAATCATCTCTATTTTTTACTTCAACCTATTGATATAAAGCAACTCTAGAATACTCTTAAAACAAATAGGAACCATAGTACAATAAACAACCCATATGAGTAGCTGTTAGGCATCTTTTCATTTTGCATATTCAAGTTGGAGAGCAGTTAGGGTTATCATCTTCTCTCTTGAATCAGCTTCTCCATTAATGTTGAGAGCACATCCTGTTCTCAGATTTAAGATCAACCAGATACTCCAACTTCAGTGATAGCAATTTTTAGTCGTAGTACTAAGAATAAAGAAAACAAATATGATTCTCCAGAGTAAAGAAACATTGAATGTCTCCACTTTATGTCATCCCACGGAGCTAGTGTAAGCTAGAGAGACTATAAGAGGAAATTAAATCACGGGTAGAGACAATATATTTTATATCATGCATCCTCCTACCCAGCCAGTACAATGGTGATGGCTCTCTTTCTGCACTCCGTGAACATTTCTCTCAGCTATACAAACTCTCTATACAGTTGCAGAGTACCTGTCACAGCCAGATTAAATTTGTGCCACTTGTTAGTAAGATGATACCCTTGGTTGGTTGCTTGAATCCTATAGTTTGAATCCTATAGTAATTTTTATTACACTTGGAAAATCCCTTTTGTTGTGTAATATATTCTTGAGAAGGAAACCAGGAGGTAAGGCTATTGTGCCCCAAAATCTACTCAACATAAAGGATTATCATGAAAAACAAATTTACTCTGTTTCTTTACTCTGGAGAATCATATTTGTTTTCAGGGGTGAGTTTAAATTGTGCTACAAAGGAAGTTTGGGGGCAAAATTCCATTGGTGTAGATGGAAAGTGCAATGTTATATCGAGTTGTAAAGTATACTTTTTGAATACTTTTTTATTTTAAGAAGAATTAAAAAAGAACAATAGCAAAATGCAACAATAGAGACAAAAACAAAACAAAGCAAAAACAGTAAGAATGCTACAGGGTTTCAGAATAAAATGATAGGAATTAACAGTGGTTGTTACATTACATATTTTTATCTTCATCAAAGTTATTCAGATTACCAGAAGGGAAAATTTATATATGCATACAGGATAGCTGGGATAACTGTACTGCTGATGTCTAATAGTTTATTGAAAGGAACAGTTAATGCTTTATTTTTTATTTTATGACCAATTTTGATGGCTGTATCTGGTAATCTGAAGAACTAATTTGAATACTTTTTAATCTCTCCAAAAATTGTTTTTTTAAAAGGATTATGGAGTTTCAGAGATATAGGATTCTAAATCATTTAATCCAGCTATCTGACTTTAAAAATAATCTGAGACCAAGAGAAGTTAAGCAATGTCTTCAAAGTGGCACAGCTAGATCAAGTCTAATGAACATAAGCACAAAGGGAGTCTCAGGTTATTAACACAATATATGCCACACTTCCTTCAAAGTTTTGCTAAAATTCAATGTGTGAAACTATTTATCTGCACCCACATTAAATAATGCTGATCACACTCACATTGCTGTTTTGAAACTCAGTTACTGATTTTAACCAAGTTGAATTTATGGAATTTTTCATGGAGGATGAAACATACTGGATACATTTTCATAAAGTGGACATATTTTGCTGCTTGGATTTATAAGGAGTGCAAGTTCTCCTTTCTCCCCTGTACATGTTTAACTATAAATGGCTCAAGTGACAGATATTTGCTTCTAGCAACTTCTCCTGGTCCCTGCTCTGAACGCCTAATACATATACTCATTAAATACTGAGGTTTGAGTGATAGGAGTTTTCCCTGGGCCTCCTGCCTAATGATATTAAGACAAAGTTCCCAATTTGTACTGGTGCTGATTTACTGTTCCTGTCTGACCTGTAATGATGGAAAATGCTTTTTCACTATAGTTTAATTAGCCCAGCAATCCTCATAGAAATTAGTCTTTAAAATGTACCAGTAGAGAAAGATTAAGAGTAGCTATAAAGAACACTGCACCAAGACTGGATGATTTTAATAGCATAGCTTTGGTATTAAACACAATCAATAACAAGAATAATCATTTACTATTAGAGGATCACAAGCAGAAGTCCTTAGTCTTTGAGGGCTTACATTCCCTGTCTAAATAATGAAGAATGAGTCCAGAAAATTAGAGGATAATATCAAATTCTGTGACTTTCTTTCACCCCCCAAATGAGAGACCAAATGAAAGTTCTCCTAAGGATGAATGGTATGGTGATAAATATCTTAAAATGAATGAAAAGCTATTTCAAGAAAATGTAGAAAATCCAGTTTATCTACATATGACTAGTCACAGTCTGATTCTCCTAAATCCTATGCAATCAGTAAAATAATCACTGAACAAATATCAGGCATATTTGCTACTTCATGTAGCAAATGTGAATGCATCTAGAATCATAGATAAATCATAGTTACCAACAGGCTTATGAATATCTAAAGTATCAAAGAAGGAAAAATACCATGTATTGAAACCCTGGTGAATTAAACAAATAGTGTCATTTGTTTAGAATTTCAGTGATCTTAAGTGAGATTATTTTAAAAAACAATAAATTATTATCCTTTGAGTTTTCCAGCTTGCCGTACAAGCTTAGGTACTTGGAAGAAAGGAATAATTTCAACAAAATGAAACCAGATCTATGCTTTTCATTAGGCAGTCAAAATATTTTATCAGCAAAATATTTTTTGCCTCTCAAACATTTACCTTTCTTCATAAAATGAGAACTTAGACGCAAAGATTGATGATCACACAAACAAAAACCGATTTTGTCCGTCTATTAGACCTCTGTGTTAAGGCCTCTAAATACAGACTATTAACATTTCTTCAATGCTAGATTCATCACAATTTTAAGTTTTTATTTTCCAACAAATCTGTAAGTCAATCATGATATGCATGACATCTTACTTTTTTGTTGCTGTGACAAAATACTTGATTCCTAGAAGTTGAAGAAGGAAAGCTTTACTTTCTTTCACAGTTTGTAGTGCTTACAGTCCTCAGTCAGCAGCTCCAAAGCAGAGCAGCATGGCAGAAAGGAAACAGTTGATGGTGCGGCAGGCGGGAGGCAGCAAGCCTCCCTTCTTTCCCTTTTTATTCCATGCAGGTTATGAGCCTACGGAAGGGTGCCGCCGATAGCCAGGGTGGGCCTACTCTCCATCACCCACACCCAGAAGAATGCTAAACCAAGTAGTGGACTAATCCAGTATCACACACCCATGAGCCAATATTGCACACACATGTCCAATTACCACCCAAGAGCCCCACCTAGGAGCATGATGCTTTTGAGAAACACCTGCATATAATCCAAAACACTTGAATATAAGAATGAACAAGCCAAATGTCTAAAATTAGGTAAGAAATGTTTTTATCACAATGAAGTAGGTTTTTAATATGTATTTCAGTGCATATGCAGTATACAATTATACATGTATATAGTATAATTTCATCATATCTTTGCCCCCTCTGGTTTTCCCCTGGTTCTTATTTAATGGTCTCCTTAGAAAGACCTTTTTTTAAAGCTGTATGAATATTTCAAAAGTGATATGAAATCTAAGAAGAAACAGTGATTAATAGTTCTTCATGTTCTTTAACCATACTAACTAGAAAAAACTCTATGAAGACCTAGAAATGAGTAAATTATTTAACGGACTAAACCGTACATACATATCAGAAGGCAAATCAATTTTGAATCTTTATTTCAGAAAGGTGTGGTCACTGTGTATCAGTAGCAAAGGTATAATGAAGAAGTGGGAAAATAAAACATCTAATGCAGTTGCATTTTTGTCTCTCTCTCTTTTTTTTTTTTTTTTTTTTTTTTTTTTTTTTTTTTTGTACCAGGGATCAAAATGAGGACCTTGCACTTGCCAGGAAGGTACTTCTGGATTTTTAAATTGCAAGACTAAATAATTATTTTTAGTCTGAGAATCATATATACAGCCTACTATGGAGAGCAATGCTTTTCAGAAATCATTTCAGCCCATAACATTTTATAATTTATTTTGGCATATCTTTATTTTACAATAAGTTTTTTTACTTCTTTAACTTCTTTATTTAATAAAAAACATTAGAAATGATACAGAATTTTACAACATAAGATGTTAGAAATTCAATAATGATTGTTATATTGCATATGGTTTTCACAGTAGTTGTTCAGATTACCAGATATAAGCATGCAAAATTGTTCAAAACACTTAAGCATTAAATGTTCCTTTCCATAAACCAACAGATATTAGTAGTACAACTACCTTAGCTACCTTTTTGCATGTGTATGTGTGTGTGTGTGTGTGTGTGTATTTCTCTTCCTTTTTTCTTTCTTTTCTACTGTCCCTCATCACAGTTTTTCTTTCCTTTTGAGAAGTTTCTTTCCCTTTCACAATATCTATTATACTTTTCAGATTTTATTTACTCTTTCAGGTTCTTACACTAGGGAGACAATACAATGTTTATATATGTGGGCCTGATTTATTTCACTTATGAATATAATCTCTAGTTGAACCCATTTATCTATAAAAGCCTTGAGGTTATCTTTCTTTATAGCTAAGTAATAATTCAAAACCATTGATCTTTCTAGAAATACAAATTAAAACAACACTGAGATTCTGTCTCACCCCAGCTACCATCAAAAAATCAACCAAAACAAATGCTGGAGGGTCTGTGGGGAAAGGGTACCCTTATCCACAGTTGGTGGCAGTGTAGACTGGTGCAACCATTGTGGAGATCAACGTGGACATTCCTCAAAAAACTAGGACTAGAGGTCCCACTCCACCCAGCTGTTCCCCTTCTGGGTATTTTTACAGACAAACTGAAAACAGTAATCTATGTGCACCCATGTTTATAGCAGTGCAATTTGTCATAGCTAAATCTTGGAAGTAATCCAAATACCCATCAGCTGAGGAACGGATACATTTTTTTATAAAGGAAAGAATATTATGGTGCTTAAAATTCTCCACTTGAAACAAAAGGTCAGGCAGCTAATAATATTAAAAAATAATATGTATATTTTATAAAACAATTTGCTCATCCTACCGTCTCTGAAATCCTTTTATTTTACAGAAGAGAAAAATTGAGACTTTTTTTGCTGACTTATATCATATTTCTCTTGAGAAAATAAAAAGTTTCCACAGATTTTCACAATATTGCACATTTACTTATCCACTAGTAACTTCCCTCATTCTCTTCCTTCCTATAAATGAGCCCATATTGCTGTCTAAAGAGATGTTCTCTATTTGCAAAGCAAATCCTCTTCTTCATCACGAAGATAATTACCTTGTCCAAGCATTTGTTTTCTCTCAACCATATCCTTGATTTATTTAATTTCTAGGAGTACATTTCCTTCAGCACACACAAAAAACAAACAAGATGTAATTTCTCCCATCTAAAACAAAACAAACAAACCACGATCCATAACATTCAGTTATCCATAGGAAGACAAATTCCTTGAAGAGATGTTTATATTTGCTATCTCTTATCACGCTGCAGACAGCTGCTGGTGCGTGGGAGACTGAGGCAGGGGGATCTGAAGTTTGAAACCAGCTATCTCCAACTTCTCTCCTCCTATATTGTCTTAGCCACTTAAACTTTCATCTCAAGTATCGCACCAAACATCGCTGCCATGATCTACAGAGATCTTTTGAGTAGATATCTAACTTTCTTTCTGCGTGCATATTAAGAGACAAAGATATGGAATATATTCAGTACAATAAGTGTTGGAAGGTCAAATGTTGAATCTTATTAAATTTCATAAGGAATATTTAGAACTTTTCATAAAAAATAAACTATATACTTAAAAGCATATAGTTTAAATCATTATTTTAATTTTAGACATATTATTGACGTTAATCTTATTTATCCAAATAGTTACAGAATTTTCATCTATAAAATGGAGATATTGTTTATTTCACAAGATTACTGAATTATAAACAAACATGTGAAATTCTAAATTTTCAAATGTTTCATATTAATATACATATATAATTACATAATATTAATGCTATTAATATATGTTTAGCAATATATTTTAATTATTTTATGTAGGATATTATACCACATTAACAATATTCCTCATAAAATAATTTCACAATCATGAGAACACAACTACCCCAATCATAGTTGAAAGTGTAAGGAAATTTAAATATAAAGACAATACAACGAGGAATTGTGGTGCACACTTAGGATCCTATTTGGGAAGTAGAGAAGAATAAAGATTGCAGTTGGGTTCAATTCCCAGTACCTCAGAAGAAAAGAAAAAAGAAACACAAATTTAATTTAGTTGCTCTCAGATAGAACAAGACTAATTTTGCTTATATATTCTTAAAATACAACCAAGTAGTCATGAGTTGTGCCCCTGGGCATAATCACTCCCTTGCTGGAGCAATGACCAGTGGAAGCCCCAGGCCAGGTATATGTGCATCATACCATGTTGAGCTACTGGAGTGCTCCCACCTCTAAGTTGCCCTTGCAGAAAGGACTCCCAGAACCCACCTAGCAATGCTCCATGCTCAGGGATATTAAAGCTGAGGAAGAGAAAGAGAGACTACACTGTATGTCTAAATGAAATGAAAGAAACCATGGTCTACTAGAGCAACATCAGAGGCAAAAAAAAAAAAAGCAAACTTCAGGAGGAATTCATTTATGCTGAAGGCCACCTTATAAAACACATACAGGCAATTAATATGCCACATGTACAAATATCCATGTAGGGATGCAAAAAATATCCCAGACAACATGATCCTGTAATGCAATATAATAACTCTTTAGGAACAGACAGAAAAGAGTGTAATACTGATAAAAGCCCTGTTTGACAATGAATTTAAAACAATGATTCTAAGGAAATGTAGTAACACAGGACAACAATTAATTTCTGAAATTAGAAAACAATTGAAGATAGAACTAGAAATGCAGTAAAGAAAAAGGGATAATGATGAAGAACCATATAGAAATATTGGAAATGAACTCAGTAAATTAAATAAAGAATAGAGTTCAGAGTCTAAAAGACAGAAAAAGTTAACCAGAAGAAACAATTTTGAAATATGAAAATAGGCTTTTTAAATACACCATTCAGACAAAAAAGAAAATAAAGAATGAATAATGCCTCAGGGTCATTTGGAGCATTAAATGAACAAATAAGTATTTAACGGATGGACGTTCCCAGAATCAATTGGAAGAGAAAGATATACAATAATAACTCATCAATGAAATAATAACTGAAAATATCCTTTATCTTGGGAAACATATGAACATCATGGTATATGCAAACCAAAGGACACAAATTGATTTAAATGAGCCACCACTGTGCTACATTATTGTCCACCTGTCAAAAGTGCAAAATGGGGAGAGCATTCTAAAAATAGCAAAAAAAAAAAGCACCAAGTCATATTTAAGGGAATCGCCATTAATTTAATTACAGAAACTTTACAGACCAAAAGGGAATGAGATAATATATTCAATCACATTAGCCATAAAGGCAGACATAGTCTGAAAGTGTAAAAGATATCCTATACAAAGAGAAACCTATAGGAAGCAATAATATCAAAATTTATATTAGATAGCATAGACTTTACATTAACAGTTCTTAAGAGAAAAATAGCACTACATGATGGTCAAATCAACAAGAGGAAGTAATTATCTCAAGTACATTCATATGCAGTGCTGAAATTCATATTATATGAAACAAACATTAGAACTGAAAGGAAGAGATAAACTCCAGTACAATAATAGTTGGGCACTTTGACAACCCCATTTGATCAATGGACAAATAATCCAGAGAAAACTATCAACAAAGAGACAGTGTAGTTATGTTTTAAACTAGAGGGCCTAACAGACATTTTAAAAATTCTGTCAACTGTTGGCAAAATTCATATTTTTCACCTCAATGCATGAAACATTCTCCATGATAAACTGTGGATTGACCTACAAAACAAAAACTCAATTAATTCAAACAATTGAAATGCTATCATTTATCTTCTCTCATGTCAATGGAATAAAAACTAGAAATCACAACAAAAAAGAACTGTAGAAATTGTACCAACACAGAATAACAAAATAGAATGCTCTTGATTGACCAACTGTCAGTGAAAAAATCAAAAGGGAAATTAAAATATTTCCTGGAACAAATGAAAATGGAAGTACAACATACAAAAATGTACTGGACACAGCCAAAGTGGTACTAAAAGTAAAGCCTACAGCAGTACACACCTAAATTGGAAAAGATAAAAATTTTAAACGAACCCAACTATGTAACTTAAGGAATTAAAAAATCCAGAATAAGGAAATTCCAAAATAAATGTAAAGAAAGAAATAATAAAGAATTAAGCAAAAATAAGTGCAAAAGACTCTAAAAATACAGTAGATGAATAATATGAGGTGATTTTAAAAACTGAAATGTATAAATTGTTAGCCAAGGTAATCAAAACCAAAATCGAAAGGATCTGAATAAATACAATGAGAGATAAAAGGCAACCTTATAACTGATAATCCAACAATACAAAGTTGCATTAAAGATTATTATAAATAATGACAGAACCCATCAAAAATGTACACATACTTCAGGAAAAGAAAGCTTGTATAAATATTTTAACACTAAATTTATTGAGATATCATGATATTAGTACAAGTTATCTTAGGCCATTACAATTACAAAATGTGTTCAAAAGGATGGCCATTAACTTCCATACCTTTATTAGTATGGAGATTTTCTGCGTGGGTGACCTTGGTCACTGAGATTGCTGTGCATGCATTTTCAATTTATTTTTTAAGGGTTGGCAGTGTAGTGAGTTTTCTGCCACGTATGACAACCTCGAGGGTTTCCTATATGAGGGACAAAACATCTGTGGAAAAGACATGCTATTTTTATTTTCCTGAAGTGTATATACAGTTTTGGTGGACTCTGTATATGCAGTAGATAGAAGATAGATAGACGATAGATACGTAGGTGATAGATGATTGATAGATAGACAGACAGACAGACAAAGTCAGTAGACTCTACTTCTCACTATATGCAAAATCAATTCAAAATGTAACAAGGACCTAAATGTGAGACCCAAAACTTTGAAACTACAAGAAGAAAATATAAGGAAATTATTTAAAGACATTAGGATAAGTAAAGATTGTGTATAAGACTTTAAAAACACAGAAATTAAAAAAGAAACTAGGCCAATAAGATAATATCAAACTAAGCATTTCTTGCATCACAAAGTAAACAATCAGCAGAGTCAAAATATAATTTATAGAATGGGAGAAAATATTTGCAAACTAATCATTTGATGAAAGAACTATAACCAGAATATGGAAGGAACTGAAAAACAGTGCAAAAAATTCTATTTAAAAATGAGCAAAAGATCTAAGCAGACATTTCTCAAAAGATGCTATATAAATAGCTAGCAAGTGTATGAAAAAAAACTCCTTGAGCAATTTTTTGAGACGTTTCAAAATAAAAAAAATTAAAGGGGGCAGGGTTGTGTGTTCTGAGACAGAGAGGAAGAGAGTGAGAGAGAGAGGGAGAGAGGAAAAGGAGTAGGACAAGGAGAGGAAGAAGAAGAAGAGGAAGAAGAAGAGGAGGAGGAGGAATTCGAGGAGGATGTGAGGAAGGGAGGAAGAAGAGGGGGAGGAAAAGAAAGAAGGGAGAAAAACAAAAAGGACCAAAGGGAGCAGAGGGAAGGAAGGGAGAAGGGAAAGAGCTAGCTCAAAGTCACTAATCATCAGAAAAATACAAATCAATACCATAATGTGGAACATCTCACCTCAGTTAAAACAGCTTTTACAAAAAGGGCAAAAGAAAATAAATGGTGCAACATTGCTGAGAAAGGGAACTTATACATTGTTGGTGGGTCTGAAAAAAATATAGACATGCAGGAAAGAGTTTGGAAATCCCTCAAAACAACTTAAAATAAAACTCACATGCCTCAGTATTCTAACTACTGTTTGTATAAACAATAAAAATGAAGTCATTATACCAATGAGACACATGGAGGCCCAGTTAACAGCAGCACTCTCCACAATAGCAGAAATGTGCAATCAATGAAAATGTCCCTTGATAGATGAATAAACAAAAAGGATGTGTCCTATTTACAATGGGATATTATTCAGCCATCAAACAGGATGAAATCCTGTCATTTGCAGAAACATGGATGGACCAGTAGAACGTGATGTAAAGGGAAACAAGTTAGACATGGAAAAGCATATATCACATTTTTTTTATCCATTTGTGGAAACTAAAAAAATTGATCACATACAAGTAGAGAGTAGAACAGAGGCATTCAGAGGATAAGGAAGGGAAAAGGGAGATGTTGCAGCATGTGTCTAGATGCCCCCAAGCTCCAAGCCTCAATAACTCAAGTGGGGCTTTTCAGAAGTAGCTGAATCTAGAGCATGTGGTGCTGGGATTCGTGTGTGTTGCTGGGACCAAGGCTGTGTGTGCTTCCTAAAGGAGCCACTGATTGATTTGGCATAGTTCTCAGGGTCAGTAATGGGAAGGCTCAACCTGGGTGTGAGTGCTAAGGGCAGGTAGCCTGGACTCTATATAAGGGACAGAAACATGGTTGGTTATAGCTTTCTGCTTGCTACCTTACTGCCTTCCGTCTGTCATGAGCTGTTTCTCTTCTGCAATGCCCCTCTGCCAGGCCACCCTACCTTGGAACTATCCAACTATGAACGAAATCTCTAAACTGTGAGCCATATAAACCTTTCCTCCATTAACGTTGGCTGTCAGGTGTCTTGTCTCAGTAAAGAGAAAAGTAACTAAGACAGATGTGACAGAGTGGGAGAGTAATGGATATCAAAATACAGTTGCAGAGAGAAGTAGCTCTAGTCTTATATAGTACAATAAGTTATGTGGCAGAAATAATGACTTATGCATTTCAAAATAGCTAGATGTTAGGAGTGTGAAGGTTCCCAAAACAGAAAGGACAACATTTGAGAAAGTAGAAATATAATTACCCTGATTTGATCATCATATATTGTGCATGTGGAGATCCTTAACTAAGTACAAATATGTCAATTAAAAATAAAAATAAATGCAGTCAGTTTATGTGGTAGTTTTTTTAAACGATTAGTTATTCGAATTAGGTACTGTATGTGAAGGAGGGAAAGCCCTGGAACCCTCATGTAAGATCTAATTTTCATTAATAATTTCCACCTCTTGAAAGGGACCGTACCAGTGGTGGCGAAGCTATAGCACACATGCCATAGTCAGGTATTTGTTATCAATGAGAGCTCTAAAAGGCTTTCTGTCACTGGGCTCTACTTTCCTAAGCATCTTAGAATATAATACAGGACTAAATTTTATCTCAGAAACTCTCATTATTCCCCCAATATTTTTGAAATTATTTTTCATTCTAAAATGATCAGCTGTATTATCATGCAAAGATTATGGGAGAAATTTTTCTGAATCTCCTGTTAGTATTTGAAGTCCTTCTCATGCTTTCATGTAAACAAACCCCCAATTATATGATCTTGTAGATAATTATGTAGTCCACAGGAGATGCTGGGAAATTATTTCCAAGTATAATATAGACATCTAGCTACTTAACAAATAACCAAAATTTTGACAGCTGGAATCCTTAAGGAAGCACAGGATTATTACAGAAAGTAATGCCTTAATGTTTTGATACTTTTTAATAATGGTAACATGCAGGGGGTTTTTGAAAACTATTTTATGAATGTTTTACTCCTTAGTTGATGACCTTTTCAAATTTCAGAGCTGGGGCTGGGGATTTAGCTCAGCGGCAAAAGCGCCTGACTGGCAAGCGCAAGGTCGTGAGTTCGGTTCCCGGTACCGGAGAAAAACCAAAACCAAAAAAAAAAAAAAAAAAACAAATTTCAGAGCTATCAAGTGCAACCTATCAATTTACTGAGCTCAATTTCTTTCAAAAAAGAATTGTTCAACTTGCCCAAATATAAAGAAAAAATAATTTATCTCCCATACTTACTGGAGAATAGTAAACTTAACTGCTGCTAAGGTTCTGAACTCACTTCTACATCCTGATTTATGTTTGATCTGGGCAAGCAATCCTAAGTAGCTTTATAGAGTCAGGCCTGGAAGTAGTAAAGGTGTAATTGGTAGAAGCAGTGTACAGAGAAATAAAGAAATTTAATTTATGTAAGAAAATGTCAGGGAAAAGCACATGATTCTTATTACTTCACACGGTAGGTTTCCAGTTTTTAATTTTTTCCACAGGAATCTGGAGATAGCGTTTTAGTCAAGTGTTTGACTACAGGAGAGAAAGAAAAATCCATGAACCTTCTTAACCCTGGCCCAAAATGGAACAAGCTGTTTAAAATAATGAAGCATAAAGACTTGGAAATTGTTTCAGAGTTTTTTTTTTTTTTTTTTTTTTTTTTTTTTTGGTTTTTCTCCGGTACCGGGAACCGAACTCACGACCTTGCGCTTGCCAGGCAGGCGCTTTTGCCGCTGAGCTAAATCCCCAGCCCCTCTTTCAGAGTTTTTAAGTTAAAGAAGAAAATCTAGCATGAAAACAATTGTTAAGTAGGCACTGAAAAGTCAATCAGAACTAACTTCTTAAATCAGAATTATACAAGGAATGATTTCATTGAGAGTGAGAAAAGTGTTTTCATTTATTTTCTTCAGTACTCCACAATATTATGTTTTATTGTCAAAAATATTTGATATGAGTCATAATAAAAATTTAAATTAATGAAACACACTTTTACTAAAAACTGACACTGTTGGCAAGATTTTAACTGAAAACCACAAAATTATGTGATCTCACATTATTACAGAACTAAATGACAAAAATGCTTCGATACAGCAAATTTTATATAAAGATATATGAGAAAAATAAACAAATGGATATTACTTCCAGGATATCCCTCATTTTAGCATATGTAGGTTCCTGGAGTCAGCATTACACTTAGAACCTTAGGAGATTTTATAAGTGTCAGTTGCGTGCTGGTACCTGACAGCCACCAAAGCAACAGCAGAAACAGCACATAAGAGTGTACTCTTCTCAAAGCTTTTATGAATCAAAACTAGATTTTCTCATTATAGAGAGAGAAAATATGTCTTCAAAGAAAGGTTTTTATTTTCCCATGCCACCAAGTGCAAATCATTTTATCACTGTTCAACTCTACAGCCAGTGGTGAGATGATCTGACTTGGATTTGTAGAAACATTGTCTCACCTTGACACAGAAGCTGTTCATGAATACTAAAAATGATTCTTGATGGAACCTGAAATTTTTGACGACTTGTAACCTACAATTTCTCTTAGATTCTCACCAAAGACCACATCCTCAAAGGAACTGATGAACACTGATCCTCCGACACAGCCTCTAAACAAATTTGTGCATGGGTCTGCTAACTCCCGTTTGGTTGGACTTTCTTTCTTACTCATATATGAAGAGCCCAATATATAGACAGATAAATGTGGGACCTGATTTGTTAAAAGCAGAGTGAGAAACCAGCATCTACTTTCCTCTGGGAAAGGCTTGAGTCACAGCCATTAAATCTTAAGGACAGGACATCTTTTGTAAAACACAAGAGAACTGAAAAAAAGAGTAAGACAAAATGTTCTAAGTGAATATTAGATAAACGGGATCAAAACAAAAAAAAAAAAAAAAGGAGGGCATAAACATGTCCTCTGATGGGGTCTTCTAGAGCTACGTGCCGAGCTACGTGCCGAGCTACGATGCCGCATCTTCGGTTTGGCCCTGGGCCCAACAGTTCTTGAATGGGAAACCCAAGAAAGCCTTTTTTTCAGGTCCTTGGATTTTGTTGCTGAATAATGGTTTTAGGAAAAGGAAAGAAAAGCAAAACACAAAACTGAAAACAAACAAACATAACAAAAATAAGATAAACATGTTTTATTTTTGCCTGAGTGACTACCTTAATATTTAATTGTTTATATTACATGTCACTTATTTTCATATGTATCTACATCCATATTGTGCTGATATATCCTGATTAAATTATAAGAAGAGATATTCATTTCTCTAAGTTCTAGAGGAGGGGAAGTTCAAGGTCAGTGTTCTGGCATCTAGTGGGGGCCTCCTAGCTGAACCCACACACGAGGGAAGGTGGTAGCGGTAATCCACTGTTCAAAGTCCTTTCAACAGTGCCATTAATGCCTTTGCTAAGGAGGAACCCATCTGACCTACATACTTCCTAAAAGACCTCACCTTACAGCACTGGACATCAAGAACGCAACATTGGAATTTTGGGGAACACATTCATACTACAGCAATGTACAATCTCTACACTAATGATTTGCCAAGTATTAACTGAATTTTAAAACCTTCCTCTATTGTAAAATGTCCTGCTTATTTCATAGATCAAACCTGTAAGTCTCAGAATACCTTAATCTACACTGCTCAGTTTCCCTTAATTTATTGAACATTAATAGTTTTGATTTCTTTGCTTTGAATATTTCTAATTCTTATCCTTTCACATTTTAAGGCATCTTTGCAACAGAACAAGGTATTCTAAGATTCTCTGATTTAAGAAATGGCAGCACAGTGCAGGTGAAGATCAAGGATGCCTCTTTTACAGCCCAAACACACACTGCATCCAAGGAGTCAAATTTTCTGCTGTTGGGCTAGCAAAACTTAAGTTCTCCCTCATTTCTCTGATCCTGAGACTAAGACTAATTTAGCTCTCTCTCCATCCAAAATCCATTGCATTCCCTTCTAATACAAGAAAAGGTTATATGAAATTCAGTCCACCCAGCAGAAGACTTCATTTGACCTTAGAAATGACTTCCCTATAGAATTAATGGGATAAAAGGTGTCAGTTTAAATAGCATCGTAAAAGCATTACATAGTTTACTGATTTGTAAGGAGAACCAGAGAAACAACAGATATTTATTACATAATTCTAGTATATTTTAAAGGATATATGAATGAATATGACATATCAAAATTTACTAATCAATTTTGTTTAATAGGAATACTTCGGAGAGTAATATAATCTGTAGCTTTTTACTGACCTTTAAAAAAATTCACAAGATTACTATGTTCTTCTGATAACAGAATGAGGAACGATATCATATGGCCTGTATCAAAAATTTTTCTCTAAATTTTAGTAAGGATTAGCTAGGTTAATCTTTGTTTGGTTTTTAATATTTATTTTTTGTGGTTTTCTGAAGTTTCTGCAAAAATTTTGTCAGAAAGAAAACTTAAAAGGATAAAATAAGCTCTGAGAAAATAAAAGAAAAACTGAGCATGGTGGCGTAGGTTCATAATGCACTCTGGGAGGCTGAGGCAAGAGGACTACAAATTTGAGCCCTGGCTGGACAATTTCGCAACTTGGAAAAACTGGTCTCAAAACTAAAAAAGAAATAAAAAGTGCTAGGAATGCGGCTCATGGTGAAGGCGTGGAGTTCAAACTATAGTACTGAGAAAAATGTAGAAGAGTAAAAACTCAAACATCAGTTCCAAAGGACTACAGTGTCCAGGCTATGTGACGTAAAATACAATATTCCATGATAACATAGAAAGTGGAACATTTTTATTTTTTACATCAACAATACATATTACACTAAGTTCCAATTTTAATATTTCATATTTGAAAGTATATTTAATTCAACAGGAACTGAATAATTTTATAAATATCCTTGACATATCTATGTATCAGGTACTGAGTTAAAATCAGAAAAACCCAAATAACGCATTCAGTAACTAAGACACTAATATGTATAGCCTATTCTGCCAATGCAAAGTACTAAGTTAAAAAATTTAAAATACAATAGGAAAAAAAGCAATTCACAAACAATTAAATCCGGTGAACAGAGAAAACTAAGACAGACTATATCAGAGTAGTAAGACTTCTGATAAACTTACATAGGTAAAATAGTCATCTAAAATTATAATTTAACTTGAAAACTAAATTACATTTTAGATCATTATCTATGCAGAAATTCATCTTAAAAAAAAGAAACATACCTCTGTCTACCTACAACACACATTTGCCACATTTAAATAGATAACTGAAATTAACATTTATTATATCTTTTTCCTTCTGGTGAAATATTAATTAATAGCATCTTAGAATCAATGAAATATAGTATAAATTCATATTTTCTACTTCAGGCAAGCACTAATTTACAACTACCTTATATTAAGACATCTTTGATAACTAATGACCTTCAAATATGACAACCACAGAGGCAATAGAAACAAAAATTGTCATTATTAATAATGTACAAATGCAATGCTGCATCTTGATCTGCTAAGGCAAACTTTTCAAGATCATAACTAGAAATACTATGAATTTTAAATTTTTTACAGCACAAGAGAATATGCTTATCATATCATGTGTACCTATTCATTTAATACATTGAATATAAAACATTGGAAATGTCAGATTTTTCACAGTAAATTTGAGACTTCTTTGGAACTCAAACTTGTCTGATATCTTTCTAACACTTCTTGAACATGCTACAAATTGCAATGTCCATTTCCGAGACTGCCTTTAGACCTTAACCTGACTGGAGTCAGAGCCACCTTCAGCACCTCTTTATCCTCACAAATAGCATGGCACTGGATCTAGTCTGTCAGTTCTAAAGACCAAATACATAGCACGAGAGTTAATGAAATGAATACCACAAAACCATGCTGCAAGAAAAACAAAAGGACAAAGACTCTGAAGTTTTCCACTTCTCTGTGTTCAGACGGAAATTTACATAATTCTCTCTGGCTCTACATTGGCTGAATGAAGAGCCCCTCCCTTCCCATAAATGGCCTGTCAGATTTCTTGTTTTAAAATTAAATGACATGTTTTAGTTACATATAGCACCTGAATCAAACCAGACTTCTTCAATGAAGGGGTCAATCTCCAGATTTTCCTCACAGAATTCTATTATCCTTCACCCTCCAACCCTTCATTATTTTGTAAATAAAATTAACTAAGGTAAGTTGGGAGAGGGAGTAGGAAGAACCATTACCAATACCACTATTGACCAACTATTTTTTTTTTGTATTTTTTTATATTTTAGTAGCAATAGACATAAATATAATGAATTTATCTCAAGGGAAAAGCTGACAGTTCTACAAAAGAGGAAAGAAAAAAAAAAAAAGGAAACAGCTCCCTGGGAAACACACATAAATTTTGTTCCTTGGTAGTCATCCCAACAAAGCAAGGTACACACTTATCTTTCGGTATTCAAAATAGCTGTCACTTTAGCATTATACCCACTGACTTTGTATACAAGTAACAAAATTCTATCACCTAAAGGTAGATGGCACTTCTGTTCTCAATATCCTTCATCGGTTCCAGAAAAACAGAACCTAGCCCAGAAGTGAAGTACTTATTAAACAACAGTAAATAAAGTAATAAATGAATAGACCTTTTAGAAAAACCATTTATCTCATATAAATGGATAACCTAACAAGGGAGAAGCATCACAAATCTGTTTAGTCAGGTGTCTGTACCTGCGGATTCTACATACATGCATGCAAAGTGTGAATCAAAAATATTTATTAAAATTTATGTCTGTAGCATCTGCAGACATTTTCTTGTCATGATTCCCTAAAAAAGATACAGCATAACAACTTTTCACACAGACTTTTTTACATTATTGTAGGTATTATATTGGTATTATATTGACTTTTCAATATAATAGGTATTATACTGACTTTTCTGTTCCTGGACCAAACATGTGACTAAATAATTTAACAGAAAGAACTTTAAATTGACTTTTGATTTCAGGGGACTCGGTCCATGGTTCAATAACTCCAAAACTGAAACACCATGTGAAAGGCATGGAAGAGCAAAGATGCTTAGTCCATAGAAGTCAGGAAGCAGAGCAGATAAACAGTGCCAGAGAGAAAGGCACTAGGGATCAAATATAATACCAAAGGTAACAACTCCATGACTCACCCAGACACAAACAGTGTACTCTTCTAATCTAGGTATTTCTTTTTCCTTTTTTTGTTTGGTTTGTTTGTTTTTTGTGATAGGGTATTGCTAAGTAGTTCAGGCTGCCTTTGAACGCACACTAGCCCAGGCTGGCTGCAAACTCCCAGTGACCCTCTTGCCTCAACCACCTAAATGCTGGGATTATGGGCATGCACAACCATGCAAGGCTATTAAGTATTTCTTAATCTAGTCCAATTTATATATCACCATTAATAGTCAGAATAAATAGTCTAGCAATGATTTAATGTGCATAGGATGATTCATTGATTATACACAAATATCATACCATTTTATTTAAGTACTTGAGCAGCCATAGATTTTAGTGTCTACAGTGTATCCTTCAGCCAATTCCACAAATATACCAATGGTGACTATAGATCCAAGAGTAGCTAATTTTGACTTTTCAATTTTTTTTGTACCCGAATCAAACTCAGGACATTGTGCTTTCCAGGCAGGTGCTTATGCTTCTAAGTTACATCATCAGCTTGATTTTTCAAATTTAGTATAATTTATTCATTATATAATCATCCTCAAACATGATTACGTATCATTTAGAAACAAAAACATTGTTAAAATTTAGTTAATTATTTAGTTTTTCCTTGATACAAAATTGTACATTTTTATGGGATAACGTGATGTTTTATGACATGTATGCACTGCATAATGTTCAAATTAATAAAAGTATATTTATCTTCTCAAAATTAATCATTTCTTGAACTACATTAGTGAAATATCCCTTACCCATGAATGAATACATGGTATATATATATAGATATATAGATATATAGATACTTATGTAACACTTTAAATATTTGCATGAACCCTCTCTCCTTTGATTTTTAAACGAATACTTTCTTAAATCTCTTTCAAAGTAGGTAAGACACTATGTTTTGCTGTTCACAAGGTCTTCATTTGTGTAGCAGTTTTCTTATATGAGAAATTCCTTTTCTTTATTTTTAACAGAAATTCTACTAGAAATTTGAGGTGAGACAGAAAGTGTGGTGTGTTCCATTTTTCTTGCATAAAATATTAGTGCCTTAAGTAACTTATTAAAATAGCTGACTTTTACCTATTTTTCCTTTTTTTTTTGAAATTTTTTGTTGTTGTTATCTTTTCCGGTACCAGGAATCGAACACACGACCTTGCACTTGCCAGGCAGGTGCTATGCCGCTGAGCTAAATCCCCAGCCCCCTATTTTTCATATATAATGGAAATTTAGAGTTGTTTCAAATGACTTTTAGCAGTGTACAACAACAGATTGTTTTGCTTTATATTAAAGTTTATCAACTTATGAGTAAAGTGGAAGATACTGAAACCCTAAAACTCCATTATTTTACCAGAGACAAAGCATCTATTTCAATTTCCTTATCATGACTTTATTGCTAGTCATAAGACATAATACTAAATGTAAATCACTTTCCACAATGTGTCTAATTGCAATCTTACTATCAGACAAAAAGACTATGTTCATGTATTTTATGAGAAAATTAAACTATGTATTGCCATATATTTTTAAATGAAAATTTATTTTATTAATATACTGCAGGAAAGAATAATCAACTTGGCAACCTTACTGCAAGAAGGAAAAATAGTATTATTCGAAAAATCTACAAAAATAGCAAAACTCTTATAGTTTAATTTTTAAGTTCAAACTAATCCTGTGCTGGTGGGATTGCCAGCAAACATACTTAAGTGTTTTTTAAAATTGTCTTAAATAGGCTAAAACAAAGCAACAGTTCTTTAAATTATCAAATGATTTACAAAAAATATATTGCACTCTATTATTTCCACTGTAATATAAGTATAAATTCAAGTTACAGATAATAATATAATTCATATAGCTACACTGATAAAACACCACATCACCTACCCCTAAGCTGTGGCAGGCACATGAATTCTCCTGCAGCTCCTGACTATATCCTGTGTACAAGGAGCCATTTATAAAGAGAAGAGCAATTTAAGTGGAAAGTTAAAAGAGGGAACAGAATCAACGATTGCTAAATCTCTCATAAGTGAAAGCCCTGCCCCGTGTGCCTTTACCATTATAGTTTTAGATTGGTCAAGTATTAAAATATCCTCACTTACCTGTCAAGTAACTTTCCAAGTTTTATCTGGTGAGTAAAGTGGATATTAAAATACATGTTTCCTTCAGGCATTATAGAACACACCTGTAATCCCAGCACTTTGAAGGCTGAGGCAGGAGGACCACCTCAAGTCCAAGGCCTCCCTGGGTTACATAGTGAGTTTAAGACCAATCTGAAGTACATAGTGAGACTCTATTTCAAAAGACAAACAAAATTAAACAAAGCAAAATTAGATAAAACAAAAACATGTTTCCCAGGTATAAAATATGGTGGCTTTTTCTAATATACTTTTAAATTTTTATTTTCTTTGTACAAATTTGTAGTATGTGAAGTTTATGTTCACCTTAGGGAGTAGGTGTATGTACATAACACAACTTGATTCTTTTCTAATCTCTTTTTCTTCCATGTCTGACTCCTTTGCTCCTCTAAAACCCATTTCTTTACTATTATTATTAACATTATTATTATTAGTTCATATTCATGACATGTAATGTTTACATTCATTGTGGGTACTTGGTACACATACATGATGCATCTAATACAATTTAAACACCTTCACATCTTTCTCAGAAAATTTAACACTTGAACCCCAGTCTCTAGTTCATGCTTTGCCAGCTGCAAATGATCACACAGCTAAAAGAAACTCAATTTTAAACAAATCTAGTTCTCAAAAATTGGGATATAAAGAACTAAATCAGGAAATTATCTATATTTGTATTATTCAATGTACAAATCATGGACCAGTGTTACTGGGAAGCTTATTACCAATGCAAAATCTCAGGCCTGCACTAAGCACGTATATGAGAATGTGCATTTTAACAAAAAGAGCAGTTAGTTGGTATATACATTATATTTTAAGAAGCAGAGAATTGCTATGGCTTAAACATAAAATGTCATTTAAGACTCATGTATTTTAGGCTTAATCCTTAATTCAGAGGTGAAGCCTATAGAGATACCAGATTATGAGGGCTGGAACTTCCTCAGTGGATTAATGCAGTAGTCACCTCATGAGCAGAATGGATTTATTAGGAGACAGGACCTAACGAAGGGCGTCATCTCTGGGAGCCTGCCTTCAATGTCTAAATCTTTTCCTGGGCTCTTTCCTTCCTATCCAGTCTCTGGTTGCCACTAAATGAGTCACTTACTTGTACTACATTCTTCCATCATGTTTGTTTGTGTCTTGGAACCAGCCTACCATGGACTGAAACCTCTGAAACTTGTGAGGCAAAATAAGCCTCTCCACTGTGAAGCTGTGAATGTGAGGTGTTCGTCCTAGCAACAGAAAGGAGACTAATGCAGTTTAAGAATTCATTAATCATCTACTCGCATATCTACATGAAGAATCAAGAGGAATATTCTCATCAAATGAGCCAATGTATACAGTGTTGGGAGGAATTAAAAGATTCTTAAAGATCTTGGTAGTATACAATCGGTTGAAAATCAGCAAATGCATACTTTTTGCTAATGCTATACTATGTGTTATGCACAGTGCTATTTTTTTCTTTCTAACAAAACGCCAGTAAAGCAATTATTGATGATTATATTAGACATGACAGAAATGAGGGTGTAAAGCATTTAAGCAATATTAGTTCTAAAATCCAGGTTCATTTGCCCTCAAAAGGCTGTCTTTTCCAATGAAGGTCAGATTTAGCTCAGAAAAAGATATTTCCCTAAGCTATCCAATCAAAATAAGTAGTAAAGCCAGCAAGTAACAGTTAACAACGACTTTTAACACAGTCTAGGTGAATGTTTGTTAGTGATGGAACGTCAGATCAACAGACAGTGAGATGAACATCCAAGTCCATGACCAAGTATTAATAACAATGATCACACAATTTGTTTGCTCATCATGCCTTTTATTAATCAAATTTATGAAGTTAAATGAAAGTAGTATGCATATTGTTGCATAAAATTGGTCTATTATGGAAAATTCCCATTCTTATATTGTAGAATCTTCTCATATGTACAGGCATGGTTATATTCAAGAGTGACAACATTGCTAAGGAGTAGCCCAGTACTAGATATATATTTTTGGTAAGTTTTATCAAATAAAACAGTGATATTTCCTGACACTCAATATATTCTTATTTTTATATCAGATTACAAGTAAAACATCCACTGTTTATGTTTATTTTTAAATAATATTTGGTATGGAAGAAGATTGCTCAAAATGCAATTTATTTTCCATTTAATTGCATAATTAAATCTTAAGCCCCAGAGAAAACACTCTAACTCCAGTTGTGTATCAGACCATGACTTTCGTTACATTACCTGACATGATGAGTCAAGTAGTAACAATCATGAAATAGGCCACAATGTGTATATAAGTTTTTTTAAAAATGCATGATTTTATAATTAATAAAACTATGGAACTAGATAAAATCCTTAGTCAAAAATACATCAAATGAATATAGTGTTGAAATTCATTGTACATTTTAAAGACAAAAGAGAACAGATTCATCAGTTACAAAGATTAACACTTCTGTGGCCAACTTATAAACATGAAAATACTGTCTACTATAACAGCCAATGTTAATTAAGGCATACTCATTGTCATTTTTTAATACTATATTGCTATTACATATAGGAACAATACTTCCTTTAATATACAAATATTCCTTTATATATAATCCAATGATTTGTATTTGTAAACAGAGTCAAACTTTTAATAGGTCAAAATGAAAGAATATGAATATATATGTTTGTCTCACAGCTATATGATAAATTCAAACTGTTAAATTAGTACAGAGTAAACCACCATTCATTCAACCAATGAGCAATTGCTCATTAAGCCCAAATCTATGACTACGGAGAGATTAAATTACAATGAACCTTCTCTGTTCAGTAGAACATATTCCACATTCAAGTTTTCAAGATTTATATATTTAGAAAGACTTTCTAAATCTAATTCTTCTAATACATTACACTGCTTAATAATCATAAGCAAGCAGAATCATATGTAAAAAGAAAGAAGAGATAAGGGAAAACAATATGTAATTTAACCCACTCTATACTCAAGGTCTAGATGATTCTGTTATTTCAGTACTTCAGTCTATATATTAGTTTGTTATGGATCCATTGTTGTACGGGTATGTTTACAAGAAAAAATATTTTATTAAGTGATATAAAATATATTTACAGCTATGTTCACACTCATGCAATATTTAAAACCTATCCTTTATGAAGCAATCTTAAGAATAATAGAGCTTATGTTACAACTTTTTAAAAAGTAACATAATAATCAAAAACCAAAATGTAGATTAACAAAAAACATTTACTAGTATCAAAAATTTTAAATCAAATATAAAGACATAGATATTAAATAAGTCATGTATCTTTCAAGATGCAGTCATAAATTAAAAGCTTCATGTGTTTTCTCCAGAATTGCAGAGCAACTTTAGTCTGTGCAATGAATCAGAGCACATCCCTAAGGATAAAATCATATTGAAAAATGATTTTAATGCTACACTACAGCTTAAACAAATAATGGATATTTCCTTGACTTACTATTGACAAACCGAATCAAAGAATTTCAAATCTAATAATTAAGAGCAGATGTTTCAAATTTTAATTTCATAACCACCACTTGGGTTATATGATTTATTTTAGAAATCCTTCTAAAACTTAGTTATATGTTCAGCCATGACACATACGTTCTAGACCAAGAAACACTAAGTATAATGAAATGATAATTGGATGACTTTTATTGCTACAATAAAAAGGCAACAGTGAGTTTTATGAAATAATTAAAATACAAAAATGTTTAAATACAGTATGGATTTTAAACACATCTTTCAGGAAAGTAAAATATCTTAATCCTGTTTTGTTATATACTAAATTACTGATTTTGCTAGTTAATCATTTTCAGGGGAAAAAAGAAACTAGTACTTTACTGTATTATATAAAGAATAGATGACAATCATGAGTAATTCAGAGGGACATAATTTGTTATTACAAATCTGCAGAAACATTATAGATGTGACTAACAGATATTTTAGTTATAAATCCTATTTAAGTGTATGAAAATTTTCTTGTAAGAAGATTGTTTTGATTTTTAAGTGTGTGTGCTCACAAGATCATGTGTATGAGTATGTGTATGTGTGAGTGTAAATCTTGCATATAGATCAACTATTCCCTGGATTTAATACAAATTATTATCCCTAAGAAAAGCATTTCTTAAAAAAGAAAAAAGGAAATGCTTTTCTTTTCCACTGGTTACAGTGTTAAGTATAGATAATAACATCAGTTTTCCCAAGTAGATTTATTCTATATGTGTATTTCATATGCTTCTACACTCTTCCATTTCTCATCTCTAGGTATTGTTTTTATGTAGTTTCAAATTTAGCCTTAGTCAGTTTTCTGTTACTGTGACAAAATACTTAAGGGAATGAATTACAAAGGGAAAAGTTTTATTTAGCTTACAGTTCTGGATGTTCTAGTCCAAGCTCAGGAGATCCTCTTGCTTTGTGCTTCTGATGAAGTCAACAAATGGCAGTAATAAGGAGTGTATTTTGAAGCAAACAGTTTACATCATGAGTTAGGAAGCAGAGAGACTCTGAGAGACTGAGGTTCCAGTCTCTTTGCAGGGCCTGACCTCATGAACGGAGAACTTCTCATTAAGCCCCACCCACTGAAGTTTCCACCTCCACCCCATATCACCTCCCTAGGGTCAAAGTCTTTAACATTTGAGTCACTGGGGGGACCCTCATCCAAATCCAATCAAAGCTTGATGGTCCCTGTTAAAGAAAACAATTTTCTAGCATGGTTCCTTCAAAAAAATGCTTAGGCTCTTAAGTTTTCCAGAAATACTATTCCAACCAATCACTCAGAGTCAGAGACATGCATACACCTTCATTCCAGTAAGTACTCTGTCTCTTGTCTCTTTTAAAGTCACATTTAATTTATATTAAAAAATAAATATATTTACTAAATGACAAAAGACAGTATCTACAATAAGTGTTTCTCTCTTGCTTCTCTCTGATTGTTTCTCATCCCTATCCCTACCCCTGCCCTGCCCCTGTCCATGTTCTTGTCTCTGTCTCTGTCTCTGTCCCTTTTCATGTCCCTGTCCCTGTCCCTGACTCTGGCTCTGTTTCTATCTCTGTCTCTTTCTCTGTCTCTGTATTGCCTTCACTTTCCAAATCATTTGCTTTGGTAGTGAGAGGTACTTCACGGACCACAAAGCTAGATGATCTCCCTGTGGACTCCTTTCACCCAAAGCAGTGAGTTAACCTGAAAATTGTTCATTTATTTCCAACCGTATGTATGAGCAGTTAATAATTCCTTATTGCAACAAAGTTATAGTTTGAATTTCGAGTATCTCTTGCAGATACCACAGAGTGGCCATTCAACACAGAGTAGAAATATACATACCCTTAGCCAATTGGATGGCATCAGTAATAACAATGCTGAGACCAAAGTAAAAGTATTCATTAGTTAATATTCAATATAACATGGCTTTACCAAACAAATCCCAAAGAAGGAGACCATAAACAAGTTTTTTATTAACAGTATGGAGCTGAGAAGCAAATGATTCAACATAATGGAAAATGCCAAATTAATTTATTTCCCAACTCCTTGATTGGAATTTAAAAAAACAAAACACTGTCTTTCTATTCTTATTGGCTTTCTCACTGTCATTATCTAAAGCTACATCATCATTGTAAAGGATGTCTAAATAGACTGAACTAAGAGAAGAAATTACAGGAGAGCTGTGGTCCCCATAAGACTGCACATACATTTGTTCTTAATTAGATACCTATAAGAAGTAAAGGATCATATTTCCTTACTACATGCCACTTTCTCTTCTCAGTTTCAAAACTCATTTTCTTTTCTGGTTTTTATGGTTTTAGGTGCCTTTATTTATTATTTTTAAATAGGAAAAGTATTTTTTTAAAGGTAAGGGCTGGGGATATAGCTCAGCAGCACAAGTGCAAGGTCGTGAGTTCAATTCCTGGTACCAAAAAAAAAAAAAAAACCAAACAAACAAACAAAAAAAGAGGTAGATGATATGTGTGAGGGTAAGGAGAAAGATGTGATTTTAGATTTTATTTTATTTTATTTTATTATTTTTACATGTGGTGGTGGCCTTCCTACTGCCAAAATCTGCAGGTAGTCTAGGGTCTTATGCGGGAAGAGACAGGAAGCCCACACATGCATGTGTGTGTGTTTATTTGGTCTCTCTCCCTCTTCTTATGAAGCCTCCAGGATCCAACCTGGTGACCACCTGATGAATTTACCTAACCCTAATCACCTCCCAAAGGCCCCATCTCTGAGCTCGACAGTCACAGTACATTTCCGCCCTCTCAGCACTCAAGATGGGATCACATCTCCACACATGGGTGCCGGGCAAACCAGAGCCAAACCACAGCACCATCACACTAGACTCAGGATCTTTCCCTTTCACACATTTGAACTTTATTTAAAAGATTTTTTTTTATTTTAAAGAGTAAAAGAAGGACAACACAGCAATAGGGGGATTCACCGAATTACAGACAAAGTGGTAGACATTATCAATGGTTGTTATTTTACCTATTGGTATCTTCAAGATAGTTTCTCAGAAACACAAACAGACAAATAATAGTGAGTTATGGACAAAAATGGCAGGAAATTATCAATGGTTGTTATACTATAGCTTGGTTTCTCCAAACTGGTTTCTAGAGAAAACAAATACAAAATACTTTAGAAATTATTTCCCCAAAGACTTTTTTCAAATAAAATGAACAAGCCTTGGGACTTCTCTAGAATAGATAATCTTATTTAGTTTTGTTTCTCAAAGCTTATTTAAGTGCCCCACCATTTTGGAGGGCTTTAAATAAGGTAATCTTCTTCAATAGTCCATTGAATTGAATTGAACTGAATATGATTCTTAATTGTATGTACAAATAGAAAAGTCATTCAAGACAGAAATTGAATCGCTAGAGATCAATATTCTCTTGTGTTTTATGGTAAATAAATATATAATTAGTGCTCATGTTGATCTTTTTCCCTCTTTTCAGTCACTTGTTTTCCAACACAAAAATAAATGAAAATTATCCAACTAAAACACGAAAAAGCAATACAAAAAATATAGTTATTGTGCCAATAGAAACTTTTAGGTGTATATTGATGCCCGTAAAAAGTTTAAATTTCATCTGAATGTATGAAATAAATGTTATTTAACCTCTAACTTTCCCATAGGTAATACTGAAGTTTCTATGAATCTTTCCACAGTTTCTTTATGCATAAAAATGTTTCCATATATATGCAGTATAAATTTTTATTCTTTTGTTTGTTGCTGGTATTTCATATAGGCTTTTCTCTTTGGGTAACACACCTGGCCTTGTACAATGAGCAAGACAATGACCAATTCAGGGAGTCTCATAAATTGGCTGGCAATGAGGTATGCAGGGCCAGGGTTTTCCTTCCTTTCCAGTTAAATGTAAAAATAGGATCTTAACTTTCCTCATTGTGTTCATTGGTAGGCAGGTGGTATTATCATCACTCCGATAATATCCTGCTTCAGATTGTTTCCAAACTCATCCTATTTCCCCTGCATTTGAGAGCACCTCAACACTCATCTGTTATAACATGAGAATACCACAATGATAGGTCATTTTCCTAGAACACAATTCTGTAGCATGCCAAGTAAAGCATAGAAAAAGCATTTATGGCTCAGAATTCCAAGAAAACTGGGGACTTAAATGTACGTGTATCCTTCCATGAGCTCCCATTAAAGGGAGGTGATACCTCTAGTGCTTTTCCCAGCATGTCTGCTCTTTATTGTCATTAAATATAGACTGAGCACCACTACATGGGCATGTCAAAAGCACTTACCTAAACATACCAACAATGGCAAATGTTTCTCTACAGTGAGAGTAAGTGATGGAAATGAGAATGACTACTGGTCATATGTCATGTAGGTCAAAGTGGCCTTAGACAAAATGAATCATTTTGTTTTCCATATTATCTATAGAGAAATAGTTTCTTAATTTGGTACTTCATTTTTAAGCAGCAATATCCTTCTGACAATCAATGCTTCAGTGAAAATTAGGTTCCTCCTACATGTTAAGCATTAGCAATGAAGAACTGTATTAATTTAAAAAACAATAATAATTGATACTTATTTGGCCTATTCAGTCAGGTAAAACCTGTCTGTAAAAGTGGTACAAATCACTTATTAACATATTTAATACAAAATTGTTGCATGCCTATCAATTATGAGGCATAATTTAGGTAATAGAGATATGATCCTCTAGTAAGAGATTTGTATCAATAAATAAATAGCTACAAGACATGAAGACAGGGACAGGTACAGAATGCTTTGGGAAGGATATATAACTTGTGGAAACTGGGGCTGGGGATTTAGCTCAGCGGCAAAGCGCCTGCCTGGCAAGCGCAAGGTCATGAGTTCGGTTCCCGGTACCGGAGAAAAACAAACAAAAAAAAAAAAAAAACCAAAAAAAAAAAAAAAAAAACTTGTGGAAATTAGGAACTGCACAGGCAGAGATCTGAGAAAATAGATTCCTACAAAATAAACATTTATAAAACCAAAAAGGCAGACCTGCTAAAATTAGGGAGTAAAGGCAACTCTGTCCTCATAAAAGAGATGGTTCCTAGAAGGGAGTCATGAGAGATAAGGCTGAGCAAATTGACCTGTGATTAGATGAGGAATGATCTTGTAAAATATAGTATGCATTTTAATCTCAAGTTGAGCTATACAAGGAGAAAAAAAATGATAGGCTCAAGTTTACCCTGTATGGCTGAGTACTACTACACTATATAAAACAGTCTTCTTTGTCCTTTTATCAGTTTGTGGGCATTTAAGCTGTTCCCAAGATTTTGCTATTAAAAACTGTACTGTTGTAAACATGAGTGTATATATATTATTGTGGTATTTTGTTTCTAATTCTTTTGGGAATACAGCAAGTGGAGGAACAACTGGTTCAAACTGCACCTCTAGTTCCAGTTTTTTGAAGAAATCTCAACTCTGATTTCCACAGTGATTACACCACTCCACACTCTCAACAACAGTAGAGAAGGGTTCTTGCTCCCTACAGCCCCACCAATATTTGTTATTGGTTCATTTCTTGATCATTGCCATTCTTTCTGGAATGAGATGAAATTTCAGCATTGTTTTAATTTGCACCTTTCAAATGACCAAAGATGTTTAACAGTTTTTCATGTTTTTTGTTGTTTGTACATCTTCATCTGAGAAGTGTATATTCACATCAGATGCCCATTTTTGTATTGGGTCTTAATATTTGTGGGGTATGAGTTTTTGAGTTCTTTACATATTAAAGATATTAGTCCTTTCAGGAATAGCTGACAAGAAAAAAAAAAGAATAGCTGACAAAATTTTTTTTCCCACTTTATGGGATATCTCTTCACTCTGCAGTTGATTTCTGTATCTGTGAAAAAGATTTTTTAGTAACATGAGACCCTAGATTCTTTGTAATATTTCTCCTGCAATCTGAGTTTTGTTCATAAATTCTTTGCCTACCTCTGTCTTCAAGAGTTCTACCTACTCTATCTTCCAGCAGAATTGGAGTTTCTGCTTTAAAATTTAGAACTTTGATCCATTTCTATTTTAGTTTAGTGTATAGTGATAGACATGGATCTAGTTTTAGTCTTCAACGTGTATACAATCAGTTTTTCCAGCACCACTTATTCAAGAGGATATCTTTTTTCCAGTGAAGGTATTGGACCCCTTTGTCAAAGGTAAGTTGGATGAATGTGTTTGGAGTTATTTAGTTATTTCTACATCTTATCTGTTCCCTTGATCATCATGTTTGTTTTTTTGTTGTTTTTTTGTTTTGTTTTGTTTTGTTTTGTTTTGTTTTGTTTTGTTTTGTTTTTGCCAGTACCAGGCTGTTTTTATCACAGTAGCTCTGTAGTATAATTTCAAATTAGGCATTGCAATGCCCTCTGCTTTCTCTTTGTTGTCCACAGTGGTTGATGCTATTCTGGATCTCTTCTGCCTCCAACTGAACTTTAGGAATTCTCTAGTTCTATAAGGTATGCTAATGTTATTTTGATTGGGATTGTATTAAATCTGTATAACAATTTAGGGAGTATGGCTATTTTTCACTAAGTTGTTTTCTTCCTACCCAAGATCAATGGGTATGTTTCCATTTTCTCATATTCTCTTCAATTTCCTTTTTCAGAGTACTGTAGTTTTCAGGGTAAAGATCTTTTACTTCCTTTATTAGATTGATTCTTATTTAATTTTTGACACTACTATGAAAAGTGTCATTTCCCTAATTTCTCTCTCAGTGAGGTTGTTATTTGTATATAGAAATGCTATTGATTTTTGAGTATTGACTTTGTATCAAGCTATGTGGCTGAATTTGGTTATTCCAGAAGTCTTTTGGTGAAGTTTTGGGGGTCTTCTATGTGAATTATCATGTCACCTATAAATAATGATAATTTAACTCCTTCATTTCCTATCATTACTCCTCTTGCATAAATGCTCTGGATGTTTTCAGAACTATACTAAATAGGAGTGGTGACTGTGGAATCCTAATCTTGTTCCTGCTTTTAGAGAAAGCTTTCAGTTTTTGACCATTTAGTATGCAGTTGGCTGTTGTTTTGTTATAGATGGCTTTTATCACATTGAGGTAAAGACTATCTTTTACAGTTTTCAGTAGGGTTCTTATCAGGCATGGGTTTTGGACTTTGTCAAATGACTTTTCTGACTCTACTTAGAAGATCATGTGAATTTTGTCTTTGGCTCTGTTGATATGATGTATTACATTTATTGATTTGTGTATGTTGATTCATCCCTACATATCTGGCATGAATCTTACTTGTTACTGGTGTATACTGTTCTTGATGACTTGCTGCACTCTGTTTGGAAGTATATTACTGATGATTTTTGCATCTATGTTCATTAGGGAGACTGGTTCACAATTCTTTTTTGGTTGGATTGTTCCTTGATTTGGGAATAGGGTAATACTTTCTTCCAGGAAATAACTTGGGAGTATTGTTTTTCCTTTCAACTTCATTAAAATATTTGAGGAATAATGCCATTAAATCTTCTCTAAATTTCTTCTAGAAATCAGTACTGAATTGATCCAGACCTACATTTTTCTTTGTTGGTAAGTTTTTAATTACATTTTCAATTTCATTGACTGATAATTGGTTATTTAGAATTTTTATAACTTTCTGATTCAACTTTTGTAATTCATATATATCTAGGAATTTGTCCATTTCTTCTATGTTTTTCATCTTATTAAAATAAAGTTCTCAAAGTAGGTTTCAATGATCTGGCTTTCTGCAGGATCCCTTGATATTTCACCTTTTTCATTTCTAGCTAATGGATTTTAGTCTTTCCTTTTTTGATAAAGTTGGTTTATTAGTTGTTCAAAGAATCAACTCTTTCATGCATTGATTCTTTACATTGCTTTCTTAATTTCAATAACATTAATTTGTGCTCTTATCTTTATAATCTCCTCACTCATACGAGCTTTGCTCTTGATTTGTTCTTGTTTATCTATTTGTGAGTGTGATGTATTAGGTTAGCACATTACAGCTGTGTTTGTGTTTATATGATTTTTCATGTCTGTTAATATTTGTTGTATATATTTGGGTGTGCTGGTGTTTGGTGCATATACATTTACGATTGTTATCTCTTTCTCTTGGTAAATGGATGCAACCTGAGACCATACTCTTAAGTGAAATAAATCAAATACATGGGTGAAAGTATCATATTGTTCGAAAAGTGTAAATAACGACCAAAATGTATACCATATATTACCAAAAAGGAAGAACATGTTCTAATGGGAAGGAGAACTAGGGAGGGTAGGAGGGAAAGATGGAAAGAAAAAGAAAACAAAGAAAAGAAGGAAAAATGAAAATAAAGCTTTTGTAAATAAGGAGGCAGAGTGGTTGAAGGGACAGGAGAATAGCAAAAAAAAGAATTAAAATATATCATGTACAGGTACAAATGTCTTATAACGAATGTGAACATTATGTATACCTAAAATTACAAATAAATTTAATTAATAAAAAACAGGCTCAGTAGATAAAACAGAATGAAATGGGCAGGATTTAATGAATGATTTGGCATGGTCACTTGTATAATATGAGACTGATGATGTCAATCCCAAGTCTAGCTTGGGCCCACAGAAGAATGCAAGACTGTTTCATACAAAAATGGTAGTTAACCAATGCTATAAACTGACTTGTTAGATAAGGAAAAACACTCAGAGATCAGGAATTGTGTTTTGGAAATGTGAGTTTGAGATACTGTGAAACATAGAAATCGATGTAGCTAGTGGTGTGTACTTGGATATATTTGACTGGATGATATAAGAGTTGGTAATTTAGATTTGTAAAAATCATCATACAGCTGAAATTTGAAGCATACTAAGAAAAAATTTTCCAAAAGCAGTAGAAAAAACTGCAGTGTGATGTAAGTCAAGTAATAGGAGTTAGTTACATAAACTATACATGTTCTTTATAATCTAGTGTGAGTAGTAAAATCTGCACTAAGTAAAAATTATGTCCTATTTCCTCTAGTTAGATGACATGCTTTTGTTTGAGGCTATTTGTTCTCCTTGTATACCTTAACTATGTATCTTTCAAAAGACATTGTCTATTTTTTCCAGGTTCATTTTTAAAAGTTTATAATACTCCAATAGATTTGATTTACACATAACTCTTCATAAGAGCAATTTAGAATTATCTTTAAGTAACCTTTGCCCAATGATCAGGGAGGGAGCAGTTCATATTGGCAGAATTTACTGCTGGGCTGTAGCGTCTTCTGTTTGGAGGAAGGCAGAAGAGGCAGGGGACCTTATATCCCAAGTCTGTCCTATATGACTTGATTTAGCCACATTATTTTAGTATATCCTTTTTTCTTCTGCTGCTTCTTCTTTTAAGATTCCAAGTATGGTGGGCAGTTGTTCCTATCCAGCGACCCACTGGCACCTGGGTGGGCTGGCTGGCATATTTACTAAGTCCTATGTTAGTCTCTTATGTCAGATTGATTTTAGTTTCAGGGTGTGTGTCCCTCCCCTTTTTTCCAGTTACCTGTGTTTTATTTGAATTTCTCTGACTAGCTCTGGAGAATGCTCCTCCTCTATTCAGACATGTTGTCTTCTCCTACTTTTTATCTTTGGTTATCTACATTAACTCTGTTTTCTCTAGAGCTGTTTTTGTTTTTGTCCATTTTATTTACACTGAGAACTATGTCATCAACATAAACTAGCCATATCTTTCAACAGTATCAGAATTTATCAAATGAGAATAAATTTATAGACTACATCAATTTTGTCAGCCTTATCTGGCCTATTATTTGATATTCACTTGATTGTGAGTTGAGAAATCTCAGGTTCATTTATTTGGATCTTAATTACTAATATCTATAACACTTAAGTTATACATCACACTTCACACAGAAATATGTATGGTATGCACAAACTAGGAAAGTTAACAGCAGCAAGCTGTAGGATTTGAAGAGACAGAACTAAAGGCAAAGGCAGAATCCTGAAACATGCATGCCTGTAATCTCACCTACTTGGAAAGCTGAGGCAGCAGGATGGCAAGGTTCAGCTTAAACTTGAAAATTTAGCAACTGAGAGACAGCTTGTTTCAATAAAATAAGATGAAATGATACAATACGGTATGATACAATATGGTATGATACAATAGGATTGGTGATATTGCTCAGTGCAAAAGATCTTAGCTCACTCTTCAGTACTTCAAAAATTGTAAAATATTTAAATATGAAAAAAATCACAAGAAGTGACCGGATTGAATTGCAGAACACAGAGGTTTCTTAGAAGCAGAGGGGCTTGTTGAGAGCAAGAGTTGATTTAAATCCCTCATCTTTTTAACTCCTATGTGTGGCTAAAATTTGTCTTCTCTCCAGCTGTGTGATCTGTTTCAATTGATTGTTCCCTGAACTTGACAAACTGGGATTTTTATATAAATGTTCAGGGATGCCAACAGGAAATAACCCAGTATTTTACACACAAAAAATTGAAACTCAGACACCTATACTTACTAGAGTATGGTGCTAGCTTGGCAGTGGAGAAGCACTCTTCCTACTGGATGGAGCTCCATCAAGTTCTCGTATCTCCCTCTCATCCTCTAACATTAGCAGCAGGGGCCATGTACATCTGGTTCTATATGTAGGAAGAAGTCCCAGATTATGTTGATGTTGACAGTTCTAAGTGCTAGATATGATAGTGAAGGAGCTCATCTTCCTCAGGTGTTCTAAAAGCATTTACTTTGAGTTACCTGAGAGATTCACAAATGTTTCTACATTTGTTGACTCTAAATTTGAAATATCCCTGGATTTCTTCGGATGCTCCTGTTTATTTCTGGTACTTTTTTGCTCCAGTTTGTGCAGTATGTTGGACATTCACCCCATACGATCTTCTTTCCACACTCCAACCATCACATAAAACATCTGATTTCACAAGAGGAAAAATCGATATTGTTCACTACTGTATACTTAAGTGAGATGATGCAGGTGACAAAGGACTGTCAATAAAAACAAGCACTTCATTGGTTACCAAGGGAGAAACAAGTTAAGTGAACTAGTGGGAGATGAGGACAAGGACAGTAGCTGGAGGGAATGACTAAGATATGAAAAAATACATACAGTGATCACACGAAACATTTTAATGTTTGCAAACCAGAGGAGACAAATATCCTGGTGGGTGGCTGGGGGTAAGAGGTTAAATCATGTGCTCTGTTTTGAGTGTTTATTGTAACTGTTACTTTTTAAGATAGAAGAGAATATACCAAATTTAATAGTGAAAGAATGAGATAGAAAAGAATAGAAATGAGAATGAGGGAGAGGGATAATTTATGAAATGCATCCTTGAAGAGACATGAAAGAGTAGAATTCTGGTACAGATGTGAAATAACTCATTTTAGAGAAGAGGACAAACAGCAGGAGAGGATAAGCATGTATGTATGCTAGAAATCGATGATACTAAGCTGCAAAACTTTCTATCTTCTTCCTCTTTTCTTCTATGCAAAATATAAGCTGAAAATGCAAGTTAGGCCTCACCTAATTAGGAAACTGAGAAATGATTGGAAAAGCTGTCATAGATGATACACAGAGAAACTGAAGAATACTGAAGCAGTGGGGAAGGTTTGACGGACCCAGTGAGATCTGATGTCATTGTTCAAAGTTATACAAGTGTCAGTTCCTAATTTTCCTTGATAGCTTCTCATAATCTGAATAAGGGTGAGAAGGAGGTGCATGGTTGGAGGTTTATCCAAGAAAATCCTGGGAGATTACCAATAGAATAAGTAAAATTTGACCATGATGCTTCAAATGAACAAGAAAAGAAGTGAAGATAGGAGGTAACTGATAGGGAAAAAATGAAAATTTTAGGATACTTCTGTGGTTAAAACTTACAACACAGTGCCAAAGCTTGCAGGGAGAGAGATCCAGGAAAAGGAGCTGTGATTAGATCATAACTATAGTACATGTAAAATAATAGAGGCAAAAAACATCTACAGCACGATCCATTTCTTGTATAGTTGTGGAAATGCATTATTTAATAAAATTCTCACATAAAGTTGAAAGATTATTAAGGACTTTCTCTGAGAAAAGAGAAAGTCAAGTCTCAAAAAAGTAAACTGGGAAGACTTGCCCTAGTCGAAATGTGAGGAATGTGGAATCCGAAGGGTGTGAGCGCAGCCAGTCCCATGTGTTCAAAGTTCCTCCCATCCCTCCGCGATGTTTCCAGTGAGAATGCAGCACCAGGGTTGGTTCCTACGGGGCCGCACATCCCAGAAGTCACTGCCATCCCTCCTACACTCTCTATCCCCCTTTCCACACAGTTCTAGATAAAGAAAATGGCCCGTTTGTTAAAAGTCTTGAAATATCAGTTCTGGAAAGAATATTTTTTCCAACTTTGTGCATTCTAAGGACATTTATAAGGAGTGATTTCACAATTTCGTCAATAGAAATCTCATCATAGGTTTTAGTACAGCCATAAAGCACAAGACGTCATGGTGTGATTCCGACATGTAGCTAAGCCTGATATACGAGACATTTTCTCTGTAAATATTGTGCAATAGGGTTGCATTCATTTTGATGGTATGGAGAGAACCACTGAAAATAAACTGTACCCAATAAAGGGTTTTTATTTTGGAAGCAAAATTATAGCCTTAGTGGCCTCTACTAGAATTCACTTTCTGGAAAGGTTTTGAAATGGAAAGACTAGAATGTGGGACAGTTTAAAAGTATTGTACTTGTGCTCGAGAAAATGGAAATAATGCTAGTGAATCTGTAATAAATCCTCATGCACTGGTGACTGGAAGAATGGTATAGAGAAAAAAAATTCAATATTTATTCCTGAGTTTTTAAAGCCACTCAGTAACTCCTCTTTGCTAAAGTAAATTTGTTTAAGAAATTTTAAGAAGGTGAAGCAAAACAACAAAATTACACTGACAGGTGAAACCCAATAATAGAATTATGGGGCCTCAACTTAAGTGTGACTGTACATGCCTAAAATCCCAGCACTCAGGAGGCTGAGGCAAGAGGATTGCCATGAGTTCGAGACCAGCATGGACTACATAGTGAGTTCAAGGCCAGACTGAGCTACATAGCAAGACCCTGTCTCAAAACCAAACAACAAACAAGCAGAAATATGGGGTGTCACAAACTAGCATTCTCAGGTGGTTGTGCGCTCTCTTTCGTGTACACGTAGGCTCTGCTCTTTGCAACACTGATGTGGTAGGAGCCGTTTGTTCACAGCGATGTTCACCAGTCTTCCCAGGTAAATACTTCCTTCCTGCTTTTTGCATATTAAATCACTTTGTTTATTTCTCTCAATGTGTTTAGATTAATACACATTTTATTTTTCATCATTTTCACTTTCTCTTTTCATTAAGCCCCTTTACTTATATGAGAAATTAAATAAAGACATTGGTATTTTGCACAAAATCGGCCACTGAAAACGTTGTTCACACTGGAGGCTGGATCATCACTTGTAATTTAATCAATTTTCTGTTTCCCAACTTTTTGGCAACAATTTTCCAAAAGGTAACTGTAACATCAACTGTGTCCCTTAGAATTGTATTTGGTTGTAGGTAAGAGACCCTACGGTGGACAATCCATAAGGGATAATTGCTTTCTTTGTATAATCAAGAGTTCAAAGGTAATTTGGGAAAAGTATGCCATCTCCATGATATTGTCTATTCTGGGATCTTTTGTTTTTGTTTTATTCGTTTTGGTTTTTGTTATCCGAGTCTTAGCATTCTTCATCAGAAGATAGAAAACATTTCTTTTGTTTGTTTTTCCAAGCTTGGAGCATTACAAATATATATTAGCAAGTCTCTTGATGGATCTATAGCAACACAAAAATCATTCATCGTCACATAGTCTATGTCACTCCAGCCAGAGAAGCACTTAATTACAGGCTGTTCCTCAGCCTTTTTTTTTCTTTTTCTTAATATTTATACAAGGTCTCTTATTTGCTAAATTCCCCGGGCTATTCTAAAATTTGCAATCTTCCTGCCTCACCTTTTCTGGGTGCTGGTGTTACAAGCATGTACCACTCTGCCCGGCTAGCATACTGCTCCATAGGAAGCACATTTTGGTCAGGAGCTTCAGATATTTATAGAGTTAGACCAAAGAGAAGCAGCTAAATTAATTAAATATTAAAGGCAGATAAGACAACCTAATGTGCATGTACTCATCTTAGAAATGGCATTTCCAATAAGAGGAATATTCAAAGGTGATTATAAAAGTTATCTTCTCTCTGAGATCATAATCAGATTGACACAGTCATCTATTATTTGAGACCCTCTCTGTTCTATATTTCATTTTCCTAACTCCTTTCTGATGGGTACATGATTTCTCTTCATATTTTACCGTATTCATTTAAAATTTTCTTTGCACTTCTGGAAGCTAGTCTTTCCCTTCAAGGCAAATGTGCATATAGCAGATCTGACGTAGCACGTGTTCACTTGACAGTTGTGTCTGTTCACCCAGATTGTCCATCTGACTGGATGAACAGACCTCTGGAGAAGCGATTGCATTGTTTATTTTGCAGCAACAGAAAGCTCACCAATGCAACAGTGTGCTCTCTGAGACCAGTTTTTCCCATCATTCCAGTTGTCTTGCAATATTGCAACATAGTCATAAGAACAAAGAATGTATATATGAGGTTATGCCTACTGTGCATTCTTAAAGTTGACTAATATTCACCCAAAATTTCCTTCAAAGTATGATTAACTTTTCCCTCATTTGCCTCATAGGGCTGTATAATTGTTTCACGTGGTGTTTTAGAATATTCCCTTTTCAGTGGCATTAAAAAGTCAAAAATACTTTGTTGACTGTTGAATTAGTCACTTTATATTTTATGCAACTTTTACTCTGATAAACACAGCACAGCCCCAATGATAATGATTAACATGAATGTGTATGTGTATGTATGTATGTATGTATGTGTGTATGTATTTTGGTAGATTTCTACACCTTCTATGTTAAGTTTTATTTAAAACCAAAATTTAATTCTGTATGCTATGTGCCTTTAATGCACATAGAAATTTTGCATTTGACTAAAGCATTTTGATTTAGTGAAAGTGATTAATTACATATCACAGTATGAAAACCTTTAGATCTACTCCCATGTACTTTTCTTACATGGTTTGTATTTGGAATTACCAAGACAATTATCTCCTTTCTCTATTACAGCTTCCTAAACAAATTAAAATTCAAGCATCGTTTTACTTTCACGTTGTTGCTCCTCTTATATAAACAAGTTTGTTTGTTTTGTTTATTTTGCTTCATGCCCTATTTAGTTAGCTCTTTTCTCTTATTATTTACTATATAAGCCCATACCCCTGTCTGTCCAATATATAAACATTTGAAGGCAAGTCATTTTCTAGAAAGATTCCAATGCACGACTAGCAGGTGTTCTGATAGTGAAATTATTCAGCCTGTATACTGTGTCCCGTTAGCCTTCCAAGTGAGAAAGCTAATCTTGTTATGTAAGAAGTGATTAGTTCATCTACTCATCAGCTGTTTCTGACATGCTCCAGTTGGCTCTCGGCTTGGAAATAAAATTACATAAGGATGAAAATCAGAGCTTGTTTCTGAACACTTTCAAGGAAGATTTGTTCTTCTAATGGGCTCTTTGCTGAAAGATATGGTTCTTAATTTGTGAGAAAATAAAAAATGCAGTTCAAACAAGTGAAGGACATAAAGTCAGGGGTCAAAAATGTTTTCTTATTTTTATACCAAAAAAGTTCAAATTCTATGTAAAATAAAAATGAAAACGCAATTTGTGCTGTGACCTACTTCTGCCAGTGTGGGCAATTCCTGGGCAAGAACCTCAAAACTGAGTCAGGTTTTGAAATTTCAGCTTTTCATGGATATTAGTCTGAGAATCTCTTTTTCATACCAAGAAAGTATTCTATGCATGAACTTCAGCCTCACTATCTCTAGTTCCTTAAAATTATAGTTCTCTGTTTTACACTTCCTGGAAAATAAAATATTTCTAATATGATATGTGTGGTAATAAAGACTGTCTGCATAATGTTCCTTAGAGTAGCTTTGGTTACAAAAGGTAACATAAATATCAGAATGGAGCTGATCCTAAAGGTCTATTGAAATAATCAAGTTTCAGAAAGGACCCCAAGGAAAATTCATTTATTATCATCATTAGTGCTATCATTACTGTTATTTAATATTTACAGAAAATAGACATTAAGAGTATATCTAGTTTATAGCAATAACCTTTATGCATCTACAACCCAAATATTCCTTTAACTAGCTCTGTTATCTTCTTGGGAATACCCAGTATCTGTACGTATTGATTGTCTCACATGACTATCAATGAGAAAGTTTAAAAATAAAGTAGTTTCTAACTCATATAGCTGTGAAAATTTAATTACTTTACACTTGCTTTGTGTCAGGCACTGTTCTAAGAAATATATAAGTACAAACTGTTGGTAACTTTAAGAAAGTTTTAAAATTAATTTCAAATGCACACTGGGAAATAAAACCTTCAGGGATATTCCCTTAATAAAAAAGAATAGTAATAACTCTAACACAAATCAAGTACTAATTTATTTTATTTTACTAGTATTCAGATGACCTATACATAGTCTAAGTCTTGGAATTCATTCAAATACAAACACATAATTAGAAATATTGGCTTAAAAACCCATATATACCAAACATGAACACTGAACTCCAATAAATAGAATTGTATACGTTTAAATGGGTCCTTTTATTTTATATAAATAAGCCTCAGTAAAATCAAACAAAAAATAAGCCAAGTAGTTGTTAAGTTTTCTGATAACAATGCCTTTCATGTTTTAATTGATTTGTTTTAAATGTTTCTCCTAATACCTATTAAATGTTTCTTCTCTGACTGTGACAAATACTTATGAACTCAGTAGAGTTCTCTGCATATTTAAGTGATGATCACATCATTACATACATATTTCAGAAGTTCCAATGATTTCTGCAACATATATCTTGTCTTGATTTAAAGCAATCTCCCTACCTGAAGAACATTTGTAAAATATACAGATACCATTGCACAAAGTACTGAATATAATGATTTGGATCATTTTCCATTAGAAATATATAAAATTATAAAGTATTCCACACTGGTAACAATCATAAAACTCAGGCTGTTACATAATCAGTACCACCCAGAGAGTTGCTTTTAAGCTTTGACAGATAATAGATGAGGATGAACTGAACTAAGGGAGACGGTTCTAGTTTTAATTGAGCTAACTGTACACAGAAGTTACTGTGCAAAATCCATTAATCCATTTAAATCTCCGAGTGCTGACATTAACTTCAGTACTGACCATCAGTAAAGACCATTTGCTTATCAGTCCCTAGCAGCTGAGGAAAGGAACACAAAGAAGACCTGGATTCCAGTTCCCATTCTATAGCCACTGAGGTGACGTCTTGGGCATGCCAGCTATTCTATGGATTTGCTTTCCTTCTATGCTATGGACAGAATAAAACTGCCCCTTTAAGAGCTTGCTCAATTTTGGAGTAACAGACACCATAAAAAGAATATTATTCTGTAACATTCTGTCAAAAAGTCAACTGTTATCTTAGGGTCTTGAAGCAGTAAAAACATTTTAATATTTTCAGAATAAATTCTCTACATTTTTAAAAGATAAAAATCCAATATCACTCTTTTTCTTCTAAAATCCATTTATCTCAAAAGAATTGATTAAATTAATTGCATTACTGGCAAAATTTAAGCATCTTAAGAAGTGGCCTAAAATCTCTGAAAGAAAAATTCTCTCTCATGTTATACATTTCTTAATAAATTTTCATCACTTTCTCTTTTTCAGAGGGATTTCTGCATGGATTACTCTTAGCGACATCAAGGCGAGCTGAATTGATAAAAGAAAGTTTTATGAATATCAAAGTTTACAAACTGAAAAGTTCTATACAGATATAATATTCATCATGCTAATATTCTTGCCTTTAAAAAAAGATACAAATAAGAATGACTACATTATATAAACCTCTGCACTAAACTACAAACAATTAATACCAATGTATTAGGTGAAAGTGTGACTTAAGAATGTGTGCATCTGCTATAAATATACTAATAATTCTCTATCAGCATAATTTTCTTAAAATATAAAGGATTTGAATAATTAATATCATTTCCAATGTCATCAGCCAACATGAGTAGATACTGACAGTCAAAAAAGAAAAAACATGTAATTGTAATCAATAATATTTTGTAAAGCTCATAAAGGGAACCATTCATGAAGTAAATTTAGAAATCACTTTTAATGACTGAAATAAATATCTATATAAGATACATGTGCTGGGATAGGCTTTTAAATAAAATTTAAATAAATGTTTGACTTCACAGATGGTATCTTATGGGGACAGCAGCAAGCACAACTGACTTTAAAGATTACAGACACTTCTACCTGCTAGAATGTGGGAACGAACCTGCGGCATGCTTGCTGAGGGGCTGTGCAGGGCCCTCTCTGTCCTCACGAGAACGAAGCTAACCCAGCAGCTGAGCACTGGCTATTCAGGTTTACTTGAATATCATAGTGTTGGCACTTTGTGATAAATAAGTGCGTTTGGGGTTGCAGTTTGGGCATTTAGTCCTGGAAAAGGTTCACTTTTCCTGTACTAGAGCTTCCCGGAAATACCATAAAGGATATATGATCAACTCTCATGTCTAAATGCTTTATAGTATGGTCACCCATCTATATAGAAAGGTTTCCCTAAATTCAGACAATATGCATAAGCCTGTCAGCTTTTTCCACTCTCATTCTATTTATCAGCATAACTAAAAGCACTGCGTTTCAAATTAGATATGTCTGGGTCCCAGCAGTTACCTGCATCTTTTAGACTTCTGCCATCAGGGTTACACCGTTGGAATTTTCTTTAAGGTGTACAGTTGCGTGTCAGACATCAGGTGCATCTCTTACTTATGAAAATCATACCCGCACTTGACTTGGAAGCACAGGCCAATGCTTTCCTTACTTCTCCTTAACACTGGAACTAGATCATTCTAATGATTTATCTAGTTCCATCAATCACAAATATATCAGTTTCTCTTCTTAAGTTATCACTTATTTTGAATGTGTATAGGTCTGGGATTGGTTTTGTACTGTGGTTTTCATCAGAGTTTAGTTATTTATAGGTGTTACTGATTTCCCAAAATGTTCTCTATTTTACCGGGATCTGGGCTATTTTCGTGGTAGTTGTTATGATAAAAAGCAACTAATTAAATGTGGAATTCATCTATATTGAGGAAACTACTCAGCCATAAAGAAAGATACACTTCTGACATTTTGGGGTAAATTGATGCACCTTGAGACCTTACTCTTCAGTGAAATAAATCTGATACATATGTGTAAATATAGCATTGTCTCTCTGGGGTGAGAAACTCAAAGTGTAAGTAAGAACCACAGTGTATAAAAGATATTATGAAATAGGAAGAAATTGTTCAAGTGGGAAGGGAACTAGAGAGGAGAGAGGGGAAAAAAAGAAAGGGAAAAGAAAAAAATGAGAAAAGAAAGATAAAATGGAAGCAAGGCTGTGTCAATAAGGAGGGGAAGGGGGGTGGGAAGGAGGTCAGGGCAATGGGATAAAAAGAGGAATCAATATACATTACATACAGATACAAACTCCCTATGATGAATGTGATCATTATAAATTTTAATTGTGCCAATAAACTTAGTTAAAAAAATAAAGTCAGAGAGAACTGAGTATAAATTCGGAGTCTGATAGTCATCGGAAGTATGAAATTGTACTAAATTACCCAACTTCTTGGAGTATCAGTGGGTATGCTTAGGTATAAAAAATACTGACCAAAGTGCTAAGGAAATTAAAGGAGGTACTAGACACAAGGAACAAGATACACAGTAAAATTTAAGTGCTCGGTTTCATCCTAGTGCTCACTGTAATGACAACAGATATGATTATGATGAAGAGTCAATGTACCAATTATGATTATTTAAAGCCTCAGCTGTTTTCCTGTTTGGGCCAGAGGAGAGTTTTGTTATAAATACATCTCCGCTTCGAAGGAGGCATTTCATACAGTTGCACTTCCTCTTCCTCCAGCTCATCATATCCCATTAAGGAATAATTTTATGATAAGGCAGGAAAACGTTCATTTCTGAATTAAAAATGTTAAATATTCTTCAAAGTGAAAGTGTGCTTTAGAATAATAGACACATTATAGCCTATGATGCGTAATAGCTTCATATGTCTTTTAAAGAAAGACCATGAAGATACAAACTGCAAAAACACTGTTTAGACGCTATCTTCCTCTTCTGAGTGAGGCAACAGCTCTCTGATGAAAAGAACAACTCTTAATTGTCAAGCTCTAAATACGTATTCTTCACTCTCCATCCTCAAACACTGTTGGGAAAAAGTGCAGGCCAGAATACTAATCACATACAACACGTCCAGAGTTGAGAATGCATTAACTCAATGCTTGTAGAAATCAAATGAGCTCTTACACACTGTGACACTCTTAATACTATAAAGTGTTATCATTCAGAAAAATAAAATCTGCACTTTATAATATTTTTATTTTCCTACTGAGCACCAAGAAAAAGATTAGAACTTAGAGAAAACAGGTCATAGAAAGCTTCTTATTGTTCTTGATATAATGAATGTGACACAACATGAATTCAAAGAAATTTGTGAGAAAAGTGTAATTTTTTAGTAGAAAATTCACTGCTACTCTTCCTTACTGGTTTTAAAAATTACACCAATATGTACATCTTGATTAAGACACTGGTATGTACACACACACACACACACACACACACACACACACAAGAAGGAGAGAGAGAAAGGGGAGAGAAATCCAGGTAAATGTAAATGATTGTATCTTTCTAAAAATATTTTTTAAAAAATCTGAAATAATATACCAATGATAATAAATTCTGGTACACTTACTATATTCAAGCTAATATATACAACTGATGAAAACACAGATCATATTTCACCTCCTTAAAATACATAAAGTTTAATGCAATATGCTGAAAGAAATGCCCTGAGGAGTGAGAAAATCTGAACTTCATAGATCGCTCAATTATTTTCTAGCTACACAGTCCTGAGTAAATCGCCCAACCTTTAAATTTCAGTGCTCTTAAATATCAAAGAAAAAGTAAAAATAGAACTAGATCAAGCAGTGTTTTCTCCTGGTTTTTCTTAATGATTGACACCTCAGCTGGGCGTGGTGGAACACACCTGTAATCCTAATACCCAGGAAGCTGAGGCAGGAGGAGGATCCTTGAGAGTTGGAGACCAGCCTGGGCTACAAAGTAAACTCAAGGCCATCCTGAACTGCATAGCAAGACCTTGCCTCAAAAAGACAAAAAGAAATAATTGACATCTCTCTTCAATCCACAGACTGTCACTATTTCTAATAAATAAGTGTATTTGCTCCTTGGAACAAAGATGAGAAAGATGTGTGCACCAAGAACCTCAGTCCCGTCTGTTACAGGTGGCTCTTACAGCTAAAACACTGTTTCAAATCACATACTTCCATTTTGAAATTTTTAACCCCATCTATTAATTTCACTCTTCACAAGCAAAAGGAGGGAACAGTATTCAACACTTTTATTCTTATACAAGTAGTAGCAAGCGTGCAGAGAAGATCCAGGGCTCCATTTGCAGTACTCCCTTACATTCATGTACTGTTTCACTTCATATAGTGTGATTGCTTTCTCCATGGGTTCTCAGTACTTTTTGTGGGTTTCTGTTTCCCCACTAACGAAGTAGGTAGGACAGGAACACAGGAAGAGAAGTATAAGAAGATGAACATTCTTTTCCAAGAAAGTTTTCCAGGGAAAATCAAGAGGAAAACTCAAATGCAAAGAAGTAATAGCTGCATTAGCTGCCAAAGAAATTAAGAAAAAGGGTCTAATCTTGATGAATATTCATAGAAAAAAGTGAATAGATTCATTCTCTGGGCCTCATAGTGTTAGTATCTCACTTTTTAAAAAATCTCAATAATTAGGAAAGATGAATCCATCATACAAAAGTACATGACAAATGATTGTGGCATTTTATAGCACCACATATGATACATGTTCTGGATTCATATCACTGTTTCAAAAATGGCCTTTTACATGATACACACAGGATTCACACTACTGACATTTGGGCAGGGTAATTCTTTGTTTGCGGTCCAGCTTTGTGAACAGAAAGACGCTTACACATATTCCAGGTTTTCATCCCGCACTTTTCCACACTCTCAACCAAAAATATCTCCGGACAATGTCAAATGTCTTGGGGAAAGCACTGAAATTGATCATTTGTTTCTAGATGGCTACAATATTTATGACCATTTGCAGCAATCTTCCAGGATGAATAGACAATAATGACATTCCTTTTTTTAATTGGTCAAATAAACTGATTACACTAGAGTTTTCTTATTTTAATCATAAGGAGACAGTGGAACATGTACCTCAGAATATATAGACGCAATTTTAGACCTTTGAAAACACTGTATGTCTTCATTAATATTAAACATGATTGGAACCAAGAAAGCTGAGTTCCTATAATTATTGCCATGATCTCAAATCACATACAATGGTAGATTATATAAAAATAACATGTATTTAAATAAGTCACCAGCAAACCAAGGCACGACTTTCAATAGAGATGTTCCAGGTAAAAACTTGGACTTTTTTTTATAAACATGTAAGTCAATACTTGAATAGTATGCTTTATTGACACACTCCAGATGATGCAAAATAGTAGTAATTAATCATCAAATAGCTTAGATGAAGCAAGCGGGTAGACATAATTGAAGTCAAGTCAGTCATGGTCACTAGCGGAAATATTTAACTGCCAGTTCCTCTAGGGCTGTCCTGATTGCTACATGCAAGTGGCCCTGTTTCTCATCCATTTCTTCAGATATATACTCCATATTACTGTAATTTTTTTGTAGAAATGAATACGAGCCTTATACATACTAGGCAAGGGCTCTACTACTGAGATGCCCCCTAAATGCTAAGTGGTTATTTATTATATCTATTAACGTGAAGAGATCACAAAGCAAAGATAGGATGACAAAAGAGCTGAGCTAAGGATTCAGTTGTATTGACAGGAAAGAGATTCATAATGCAAGAGGAACATGGGAAGAGAAATATAGGAAGATGAACATTCTTTTCAAAGAAAATTTTCCAATGAAAATAAAAAAGTAAAGTCAGATGTAAAGAATAGCTGCATTAGCTGCCAAAGAAATGAAGAAAGAAGGGTCAACTCTTGATTAGTATTCATAGAAAAATGTCACCTTTAAAACACTTTGTACAGCAGAAACGTTTTCATAAATGTGTATGGAGCAAAGGCATCCCACAGAATTATGATAAAATTCCAATTGTAGATCTCACAGCCAATTAACAGCAAATTAAAAGGATAAAAATTAGGACACCTGTAGATAATTTGAAGCATACCATTAACAAAGTTAAGTTAATAAGGCATATTGAAATGAGCACCCAACAGAGAGGTTTTGTATTTTTCATTCTCATAACCACTGATCATTTTTGAAAGTCACTGGATACTCTGGGTGTCTACTATGTGCCAGATATTCTTCTAGTTGCTGTAACACATCAAAAAGTAAAAGAAAATTATCATCACTTTGTAGCATATAAGTTGGAACACTGTCAACAAAGTAGCATCCATAAATTTTAAAACAGAAATTGCACAGGGCACATTTATTAATGGCAACATGACAAAGGAAGAAATTGAACTAGACATTGTGACGAGAAAGTTTAAATGTCAATTTGACTTGTTCAACCACCCCTGGAGAGGTAACCGAACTGTGGGGGTGTTATAGCCACTAGGGAATTAATCCCTAGAGAGCTGGAGGGGGGTCCAGTTGCAAGTAGGTCACTGCGGGCATGTTTCTGAGGGTGTATTTCTACATGGCCCAGTTTCCCTGCTCAGCTTTCTGCCCACCAGAACTGGTCAGCTTTCCTCTGTGCACCCACTGCCCTTCACCGTGATGTCACTGCCATGGAGCCACAGGGTCGTGGTCTGAATCCTCTGAGCCCATGAGCCAAGGTGAAACTCCCTATGAAATTTTGGCTGTGGGTATTTTCCCCAGCAGGGGAAAGCTGACCAGTACATAAATATTCTAACAAATACTCGCCAATATTTAAAATGGATTGAACGCAATTTTATCCAGTAGTATTAGTTCTAAGACTTTCTTCTGTGAAAATAACAAGAAATGAACATATGGATTTCCTACAATGGCACTGACTTCACTGCGTTAATGAAGTCTGATGTGCATTTGATTTTAAATTTTTGGAAACGTTTTTGAACTACAATATGATGTCATGGTACACAAGCAACTACAATACGGATTTGAGAGAAGCATGTAATATAGCATGTAAGAGAAGCCTTGAATACAACAACAACAAAACACCCGGACGTAATTTAATCAACTAGTTGGATCACAAAGGAATAAAACATCAAAATAAGAATCATAAAATCATGGAGAAAGAACTCTACAGAAGAGCTACTCAGAGAAACTTTTCCAAAATAAATATATTTTATTGCAACTTTTAAAGAAAGGAATTGGCAGGGAGGGTAGTAAAGAAAATAATTTTTACTTATAATTGAAAAGCCTCTCTTCATAGTCCCTAATATACCTCGAAGAAAATTCATGTATAACAGAAAGACATGGGGCTTATTTTGAACAAGGAAGCACAATCTGAGTGTTAAAAAGGAAAGCTGCTTTTTTTCCCATTTTCCAACAGTTTTGCACGAGAGGGGAGTTGAGATTTTGGAGACAAGAAACAAACAAATGAACAGTTTGGAAACATAAGTTCTACATTTTAAATATTGAGTTATATTGAGGCTCATTGGCTTTATTTCCAAAACTGAATTATCAACAACCCAACTTACCAGGTTTTGTTTTCATACCAAGCACACTTTATACATTATGAGAAATAGTGCTCAGTAGTTCTGATGTGGTTTCCAACTTAAAAAGATTGTAAACAGTAATTTTTCAACAAAAGTCAAAATATATCAAATATCACTCAAGTTCTCTTTTGGAAGAAAGAGGAGATACAATCTATTGACTCATACAACAAGAAACAGAGATCTGTGTTGCTGACATAGAAGAAGCATCTCTCAAATTGTGAAAGGAATGTCAAAAGAGGGACAACTATTTTATACTTTAGAATAAATAAGAAAATATTTTATGTACTAAGGGCAAGAAAAAATATTGTTCAAACTAGTATTTTAACTGTAGGGAAAACTAGAAACAAATATACAAATTTTAACCATGTGTCACCAATTTCTCCAAAAGTATAGAGGTGAAAAGTTTAAAAAATTGGAAATTTAATACACAAAAAAAGAATTGAATGCTTTGGCGTCATGTAGACATAGTATTTTTATTTTGTTAGTTTTGTCTCAAGTCTTTTCTTCTCTCTCCAATGTTACCTATAACACCTACTCAACCAATCTTTGCTGCAGCAGAGAGCAGAATGTCCTACATAAGAAGACAAAGAAACTCAGCATTTGGAGTCATAATGGATTGTTAAATTCAAAACCTGTTGAGGCGCTATATGTAGGTCCTAAACTAACAAGAGATTTTTTCAGTCAAATTCTTAGATGTTGTGCCAGCCAGAAAACATTCCTCCTTGTCTCCCTAAAATGTCCAAGACTTAATCCTCCCACATTCACCACGGTAATTTAAATAACAACAGATGCAATTAAAATGAAAGGCCAAGAGATGCAGAAAGTACCCTGGATTATCTGGGGGGAATCCAGTCTAACACATGAGTCTTTAAAATAGAGACAGCAGATGACAGGATGGTGGAGATGGACTTGGGGACTCACACACTGATTCTGAGTTTGAATTACTGAAAAATGGAACCACAAGACAATGGTCTCTAGAAGGTGGAAATAACCTCAGTTTAACCAACAAGAAAATGGAGATTTTGGTCCCATAATCACCAGAAACTTAATACTGCAGGTAATAAGCTCTCCTTTAAAGCCAGAAGAACATACAACGCTGCCCAACACCTTGATTTTAGCTCTGAAATCTTTACTGGAATTCAGATCTATGGAGTTGTAATAAACTTACTTTTTAAGCCACTATGAACCTAGTAATGTAGCTTCAGAATACAAAAAACAAAATACGCAACTAAAGTGAGAAACACTTTTTCAGCTCTAGTTGAAGGATTTAACTCCTCTCAGCAATAGAACAAAGAGATGAAAAATCCATTTTTGTATAAATGATTTTACAACACTATCAACTAGCTTAAAATAGTGAAGTTTAAAATACTACAACAAAATTTTGGAAAGGAATATACACCAACAAACCCAGTACTTTAAAAAAAACTAAAACATACATATTATGCCCTCTAACTACCTTAATAGTAAATTAGAAACCAGTAGCAAAACATATCTAAGGTAATCGCCAAATACTGTCACGTAAGCAAAATCAATAAATTTTTTTATACTTACCTAACAAAAATTTGTATTGAACATAAAAACACTTTCATTTCCAACAAGTGAAAGAATTTTTAAAGACATTTCGAGAAATACGCAAATATCCAGGAAGCACCTAAGAAGTGTTCAACATCATTAGTTATCAGGAACTATAAAATAAACACTAGGAAGACATAAGTTGAATATCTCTTATCCAAATGCTTTGTACCCAAAGTGTTACATATTTCAGATGTTTTCAGATTTTGGAATATTTGCATATACATAAAGAGATATCTTGGGGATTTGACCAGTGTTTAAACATTAAATACATTTATAGTCTTCATATACCTTGAAGACATAGTCTGAAGGTTATTTTATACAGCATTTTCAATATACCTACATTTTAAGTGCACCTAATAACATTAGGTGAGGTGTGGAATATTTTACTTGTGACATAAGATCAGTGCTTAACAAGTTTGGCTTTTGGAACATTTCAGACTTGGGATTTTCAAATGAGAGATGCACGACTGATATTATTATGAATTTACAGAACAAGCCAATTTTTAATAGACTGACAACACCAAATATATGAAAAAGGTGTGTGTAAGTGGGAACACCCGTATATCACTCATAGGACAGAAAAGGTACAGTTACTTTGGAAACCTATTTTGTACTCAGATAAAATTGAACAGACACTTATTTGATTCAATTTGACTGCTAGGTTTATCCAAGAGAATTAAAAATGTACATACAAAGAAATGTATAAGATTATATCTTAATATACAAATGTTGGAGGCAACCTGACAGTCCATTGGTAAACAGATTCTGGCATATTCAAATAATGGAACACAGTTTTATTATAAACTAATAAAATATGATGTTGACCTTTAATGTAATATTATGTAGTAGCAAAGGTTATGCTGAATTTAAGTAGAGCTTGCAATCTAAAACTTGGCTACCTGAAAATTCACTGACCGCCACATGACAAGTTTTCTTTTTAAGTATGCCTGTATGCCAACTACGAAGCTACTTTTATTTTTCTGTATTCAGACTACAGTGGAATCTTGAGTTCAATAGAATCTTTTATGTTATAGAACTTGACCTGGTTCAGATACATCCTTTGCTCATCAGTCTCTCTCTCCACTCCCTCCCTTCCCTCCATTCTTCCCTGTCTTCTTCTTCCACTCCCCTTTGCCACTGGCAACAACCTAGACTTAAAAACAAATGCAAATACAGCCCCGTAGTCTGGTGTCCTGGCATAATGGCCAAGCAATTGACTCAGGATACAGTTTCTCAAATATAACCATTGAATCAAAAGAATTTTAATTATAAAGTATTCCCAAAGGATAAAGGGCTCTACAGTTTGCGGAAACACTGCTATGAAACTCCCAGCTCTGCTAGCAATGACATTTCTTCAACAGCAGGGAAGAAAGGAATCAAAGGTGCCCCTTCCTCAGTCTGCTTAAACTTAAACTTCAACTCAAATTATTCTCTTTTCCCTCATTTCTGTGCTTTTTCATCAAGTCCTAAGAGACCACTTCCCAGAGTTTTCTGTCCCTTCAGGACATACTATAATGGAATCACCACTTCAGGGTATTTCCCTGGTCTAAGTATCTTAGACAGTTCCTACTTTTTTATGTTAGCCTCCAAGACTTACTTCCACTCACTTCTAGTAACCCAGCATTTAGTTTGAGAATATTTTAATAATTATTAAATACAGTAAGTTAGTTTCTAAATTTCAATTTATTATAGAAATTATTTTTAACTTATTCAAATACCCTATTTTAGCACAAACTGTTTTCATGAATAATAAATACAAAAGGAGTGAATATCGCATAGAAGCAAACATAGTAAAGAAAATTAGAAATTTTCTCAGACATGTTCTTGGTAGATTGGAATAAAATGCCCTAGGGAAATAGTTCTAAAACTACTTTCTGGTCACACACAAGGTAAAATAGAGACTTGCCTGTCAAATGGTAAGTTCTGGAGGTATACTGAATTGATGTGAATAATTTACACTAATATATAGTATAGGTCCCAGCTATCTAAATGACTACATATCCATAATATTCTATATAATATTCACAAAACATTAATATAAGCACTGTAAGTAATTAGCATAATGATCAGCAATGATTCACAGTGAACTGCCACGGTTAAAATTCAAAATGTTTATGTATTTATTGTACATACTGGGGAAATATATACCTTCACTTTGTGCTCCACACAGGAATTAATGTCAGTGTGTTTGTTTAACATCTAAATGGTTCTTATCATTTCAACTGAACTACTCAAGTAAGAGACTCTCCACAAAGCTGAGCAGTGTGGATAAAACACAATGTTACAGAAAATAAAACATTTATATATTATTTAGAAGAAAGACAAAATTGACCTTTTTTAGCAATAGGATAAAAAATAAAGTTTAAAAAAGTAACAAAGGCAACAGTTGGGGATAAAAAATGGCAATGAGGTAATTCCAGCACTCGGGAGACTGAGGCAGGAGCATCTTTGTGAGTTCCAGAGCAGTCCGGACTACAAAGTGAGTTCAAGGCCAGCCTGAACTGCATAGTGAGATCCTGTCTCAAAAAGACAAAAAAAAAAAAAAAAAAAAAAAGGTAGTTATGAAAATAAGAAAAAATTAAAAGCTGTTTTTATGCTGCTGGGGAAGATTTCAGTCTAACTGTAACATTCTTAGTCTATGGCCTTTTCAATTTTACAGGTTTAACAGTTCAGTATGCTTTACTTTTAACAAGTTTAATAAGTTTTAATAAATTCATTTTCTATGTGCCTTAACCAAATTTCTACTTTATGAAAAGAACACTACGAGCTAACCCTACATTTTCATGATTGACCAGAGTCAGATCTTAGTGTGACTCACTTTAAAGTTCTATGGGACTTTGCAAGATTTTTTCCCTGTCTTCAAAGGATTATGAACATGTTTATATATCTTAGAGGCTTAGTTTTGACAAAATGACATAAGGATTAAAAGGCCAGCCAGCCTGTTTCTCAGTTTATTGCTATAACTAGGTCCTCCTTGCTCCTCATTCCAAAAGTATATATTGGAGAGATGTCACACCAAACTACAAATCTAAGTGATTTTTTTTTTTTTTCCCGGTACTGGGACTCGAACTCACAACCTTGCGCTTGCCAGGCCGGCGCTGTGTCCCTGAGCTAAATCCCCAGCCCCTCAAATCTAAGTGATTTTATAGCCCTACATCCTAATATTCTGTAGTGGTTATAAATTCAACTCCCATATCTCCTTGTGGTACTAAGCAAAGTGGCTATTTCAACCAGTAACAGACTTTCTCGAAAACTGAAGTTCAGTGAATGATTTCACCAGCCGCTTCTGGTGGTTTGCTAATCAACCAGAGGAAGTGTATCACATGGTTGATTTAATTAATGAATAAGTGGCCAGGGGCTATTTTTAGTAATAGCCTTCAGGTTCCAAAGAAAGAATGAAACTGATTTAAATGAAAATTTATGCAGATACAAATGTCACCCACCTGTTGCCTACAGAAAAAAAGCTGGATATTGGAACACAGATGACTGTCACAGTGGTACAAAAAATAAACAACAAAGCCACTAAGGCTAGTCCTGCTTAGTTTTCCAAATCACCACAAATGGGTATTTTTGGTTTTTCACACAGCATGTGTTCTTCCTAACAAAATATATCCTTTTAGTTGAAGTAAATGCACCTTTTTTCAGTTTAGTAATAGGAATTAGGAGTGTAGCCTTGGCTTTATGAGCCCTTAGGTGTCAAAAATGATGTACGTTACTTGAAAGGAGAAGACAAGAAAACTAGGTTGTGGACTGAATACTCTTCAGCAGGAAACAAGGAAACATATTTCGTATTCCAAAGAGTTCTCTTGGGTTCCTAGGATTTAGATTCTCCAGGACACATTACCTGGCATGACACAGTGATTCACAACCTCAAACATAACCATGTTTTTGTTGAGAAAGTCAAGGAAGAGGCTGCTGCTCACATACTATGAAAAATGACACAAATCCCATCTTTCTTAAAGTAAATATCATGAAAAAAGCAATTGTTCACATTACAGTATTTCAGAGTTTCAATCAGATCTTAATAAATATAGTAATATCATCATGAATACACCTAAGGAATTAACATGCCATCCAAGTTCCCCTGGTCCAAAGCCCATGACAGTTGTTATGGATTGTGTCTGAATGTCTCCTCAAAGCCTCATGCAGTCATGGGGTGGGCTTTTAGAGTTTATGATTTGTCCATGATCCAATGCTGGGATTATGGGTATGAGTGTTATATTTGCCCTGGGGCGGGTAGTTTGCATATGTAAATTTGCTTTTACTGTCTTCTGCCCCTGTGAATGGTTGCCCTCTGCCATGTGCCACCCTGCCTTGGAGCCAGCAAAGTATGGGCTGACACCTCTATAGACTGTAAGCTAAATAAACCTTTCCTTCCTTAATTTTGGGCACTGGGTATTTCGTCTCAGCAATGAGAAAAATGTAACCAAGACAACAGTCAAGATTGAAAGACAGGAATTGGACCACAGATGGTTCAAACCAGCTCTTCAGTATGAATAGCTACTGCACAAATAGGGCAGCAAGTGACTCGGCTTCCAGTGGTAACTAAAATACTAGGATCAGAATGCAGAAGACACCATGAAGATGGTCAAAGGAGACAGTCACTTGTAACCTCCATTATCAACATCCAATCCAGGGAGAAGTCTCTATTTGGTCTAATTAGTTCCATATAAGTCAGTACTTCAGAGCTTTTTCAGCTCAATATGCCTAGATAACACTAAAACTCATAAGCCTTTGGCAAGCAAATTATTTTATGTAATAATTTTTGTGTATGCCTTTAGCAGAATTAATGAGAAGTGTATGTTAAATAAAGATATGTCAACATGAGCAATACTGAAATTTATGATCAAGAATAGATTTATATAAAACTTTCAAATTATAATATTATAAAATAAGTTTTTAAATATCACCCTATATTATGTGTACAAAACAAAATCATGCTCATGATAATGTAGGTAAGCATATATTTCTCCTGGTGCTATTAAAGAAATAATTAGATCAATACTTTTATACAAAAAATGCCATTATTATCCCCATAGGGCATAATCTTGGGCTTTCACTTGAAATAAGTCAGCAAGTTACATACATGAGAAATAATGTAATATTAATATCACAGTTGGAGAACTGTTCTCTGAATACACACAGCAGGTATAGATATTAAGAGTGCAATTTTGCTTGGAAATGCACTATTCCTTCCTAGTATGTAAATGTAAGTTCAAATAACAAAGAAGAACAGAGTTAAGAACGTAATTAAACGACTATATTACATTAAAAAGAGCAGACAACATTGAATGGTAAAGACTGTGGGTTAGCCATGAAAATCATGAAAGAAAATGGCAGTTAATTGGGCTAAGTATTAGATGAGTAAACCATTATTCAAAACCTTACTTTTCTATTTCCCCTTTAATTCAGTATTAAATAACTGTAGTCAGCCAGATGGTACATGTTACATCAGACTGAAACTCTATAAAGAATACGTATAAACCAACTTAGGAGAATATGTATTATGTTTGGTTCTGTGTAAACTAGCAAGGGTAGGCAATGAATGCAAACTGTGGAGGAAAATGAACTAGCCGGAATCTCAGATACACAAAGGTAGGTGTGGGCACACTGGAGGGGTGCACATGCGTGGACTTCCCATTTCTGTGCTTCTATAGTGTTTATTCTAGTAATGAACATCTGAGTGTCATAAGTACATAGGGTATGATTTATGCATTATTTACTTAATAGAAAGTACTCAGAAGGAAAGGTACAGCTGCTGCTTCAGAAAGTACTATTTCCCTTGGGTTTTGCACATCATGAAGTTCTAGTCCCATCACTGCAGGAGACAAGTGATCCCTCCCAGTACTTGTTGCTTACAGCCATTTGTGTCCACATTTAGAACAAAGTCACATCTCAGAAACAAAAGCAGACAACACGATCCTTTACTGTGCTCACCCTTCTTGACAGCTTGGCAGCATTTATGGATCCATTCCCTCCTCTTCCCTAAATTGCTGTCTGCTGACACAGTCCTCCCTCAGGACCCTTGAGGCTTTCTTTCTGGTTTTTAAAATCTCTTTTTAAAATCCACATTTTTGGATATACTGTCAGCTCTTGAAGTGTCATATTTATAAGCTGTAGTTTTAGCTAAGACCACAGAACAACCGAATGGATACTAATGTATGCTTACACTTCCCCTCCTCCTCTTCTTCCTTCTCCTCTTCCTCCTCCTCTTCTTCCTCCTCCTTCTCCTCCTCCTTCTCTTCTTCTTCCTTCTCCTCCTCATCCCGCCCCCTCTCCCCCAGGCCTCTTCCTTCTACACTTCACGATACTCCATTATCACCATCAAGCAACAACCTTTGGCATCTATTTCCACTTTTTGATTCTCACTTTCTTTTTCTTTAGCAATACTGAGAATTGAACTCAGGGAAGTTCTACCTCTAAACTGCCACCTAAGTCCTTTTCATTTTATTTTATTTTTTAAAATTTGCATAGGTTGACCTTGAACTGGATATTCCCCTGTCTCAACCTCCACAGTAGCTGGGATTACAGTGGTGAACCACAATGCCTGATTAATTTTAATTCTTCAAGGCCAATATTTCTGAGATGAAGAGTACATAAAGTTTGTGGATGATAAAGTGTATGAAAGATAAAAAGTGAAAGAATGGAGATTGAGCAGAGGAAGCTTTCAGAGTGACATGGATACCTCCCAAAAAAATTCTAAGAGAAGGAGTGGGGGTGAGGGAAGTAGGATTGGACAGGGAGGCCCTCAAACCACAGTACAAATCCCAACAAGTCTTGTTTAATCCAATAGAAAGTTCTGGATTAAGTAATGCCCACTACAGAAACCCCATTGGGTAGAAATGGACAAGTATCAGCACTCCCAGCATGCCCTGTTATCGTTACGGTTTTCAAGGAAAAAGCACATCTTTGGGTTAAAAGCCAGTGTGGATCTTGAAAGCACTAACAGCTGGATATTGTCTACCAAACGTGCAGCTTGCAGCTGACCAGCATGTTCCTTCAAGAGGAAGCTGAGTGGTGTACCGCCTTCACCTTCCACTTACATGACTGGACGTGATGGATATCTGGTGCAGTGTATCCTGCTTTAGCCATACAAATCCACTCTAAACTCAGCTACCCAATTAATCATTCAGTGTACAACTCTGAGTATATGAAGGCCTATTAAAAAAGATCTAATACTATCAAAATAATATTATATATTTGTTATTTAATAAATTCAGTTGAAATCCTTAAGCAGAATCTATTACCTGCCAAAATCTGGGCCCAATCATTCTTTCTCGGTTTTCTAACAGTAAAGTCCAGTAAAAATGACATTTTGGAACCAAAGACCAATATGCTGTGGAATGCTAATTTGATCTACCAGTCTCTAAGTATGTAACTTTTCACTATAAATACGTCATCATTAAAATAACAATATCTGACACAAGTTCTGCAAAAGTTTATTGAGATACCTTTAGGGATCAAAAGGTACTTAATGTGTTTTAATATCCTTTTACTGCTCTTTCTCCTTTGCATGCGTCCAACAGATAACTTTCCATGCGTTGAACATATTTTATATTTTCCTGCATACACTTTATCATATTTAAAATTTTTTTCTCTATATTTTACCAATTTCCTACCATTTTCTCAGGCACTGAAATTCTGTTATCTGAATTCTTGTAGTCCAAACTCTTCTGATTTCTCTAAGCAGATGTTCTGTTATTTAGATTAAAAGCTAAAATCAAAACCAGTTAGGGGGAATATCCATGGATGCCATTTTGTTTTATTTCTTTATTAATTTGATTTCTTTATTCCTACATTAAATGGATCAGTTTATATATTCACTTATATATAAGTTTATGTATTAGTTTAATATTTATTTGCATATAAGTACAAATACTGGTAGTCCAGAAAAGCAGCAATAACAGTAGATCCTATAAATAATATTTTCATACAACATTATCTGGAGATATATGAAGTAACAACTTCATCATTTAATTTAGTGACATACTAATGATATCTGTAGGATGCTCCACAAAAAGATATGTACACAATGAATTTAAAAGTTTTAACTGTTTGGCAAAGCATTTCAAATCCAATAATCTATGCAACATTATCAGTGTGAAATGATATTATAATGAATCTGGAAAATTATTGATTTCCTGTCTCAGTTGAAATGAAATCCTTGAAATAGCTCTCAGTTCCTACTCTTGATCTCACTTCTTCTGTGTCAGAATTCTGTGCTGTTACCCAAACGGCTTATGCATTCACCAAGGAACTCAATATTGGCTGCCTGGAATGCTCCTAGGATAAATTTAGATTTTCTCAATGTGTCAATTTCATCCAGATCTCTTCCTAAAGATAGATCTTCAGCTTCCTTGACCACCATTCAAAGATCCAAAGAATTTCCATTTATTCTATCCCTTTACTGTGCTTTCCTCTCAAATACTTAAAATTACCTGTCATTACACAGACACACACACACACACACACTCACACACATTTCATTTAAATAGGTTGTATTTTTATTTAAAAAATTTTGTCATCTTTCTTAGAAAGTATGTTTAAAGGAAATACAAACTTTGTCTTATCTTCAGCAGCTAGGACACCTCCAGACTATTAGAAAACAGTTCTGAATAAATGATGTTCTAAGGATAGCATTAATGGTTAGCTGACCTGGCATTGTCACCACAGGTCTCAAATTAATTCAGTTTTTAATTATTGAAAGATAACTTATACATTAAAAGTACCCAATCAAACCCATTAACTTGGTGTCAAAACTAAGATAGATTTCCACCTAATTTGGGCTACATTTCTTGAAACAAAAAGTATATATATATATATCCAAAATTACCTTAGTCATTGATTTTTAAATTATATACCTATGGTGCAATGGAGTTTGAGGAAGCTCAGCAGAAACTGGAGCTCTGGAGCTTCTTAAATGAGTGAAACACTAGTTGAAGACCCTGGCTCACATCCTTCTCTCACCACCTTCCTTATTTCATTAATTTGTTAAACAGTGAAGTCCCATACAGTATTGCATTTAGACTGGTGAGGGAGATGTAAGAAAACTACATCCCAAACAATATTGCATTTAGATTGGTGAGGGAGATGTAAGAAATCTACATCTAGTTATTTGAATAATCTAACATCCAGGAAATAATTATTGTAAACTAGCAGTAGGTCACAATAGGACAGAAATCAAAATATCCTAGAAATCATGAAATCTAGGCTTTCTCTTTTATTATTTCTCTGCCTTGAACACTGCTGTGTACAAAGGCTGGCATCAGTTATAAGCATTCAGTTGAGATGACTTAATCAGATATCATTTCTCAGACATTTTTAGGGCCCATTTCATCTGCTAACATTAAAACTTCTTAAATGTACGTTCAACTTTGCCTACACAGGAACTCTAAAAAGAAGAAAAGCTAATTTCTCTCTCTCCCCCTTTCTTCTTCCTGTCCTCCCTCCCTCCTCTTCTTCTTCCTTTTTTAGTAGCAAACAGGAGGATAAAGAAAATATGATGGCCATAAAAGAGAACTTCTCGCTTGGTCACCACTGTGGACACAGACTTTCTCTCCTCATTTCCTCTACTGTCAAACTTTTGCTTATTACGTGGATGAAGCTCAGGATTCATTCAAATACAGCCAATTTGACTATGGCAGGCTCTTGCTCACCATATGGAACAGACTTTTTTCAAATTACTTTGAAGTCGCGCACACTGGTCAAATGCCCGTTGCACCGTGCAGTGCCTCTAAAGCGCAGCGGTGCTGCCTCGAAGACAGGTGCTAAGTGATGATCAGCCTACAATGCTGAGGTTTCCCAAGAGGAAACAGCACTGTTAATTGATTTCTGTGGGAAAATCAGTCACAAAGAGACCAGAAGGCATCAGAGAGTGCAAATAATGAGCAAATTTAAAACCAATTCGATACGGAATAAAGTTAAAACTATCTTAAAATAAGTTGTTCTTTCTCTGTGTAGTTATCATCTATCTATCTGTCTGTCTATCTCAAAAAGAAATCAGAATGCATTTAAAGTTGTGTGGTTTTTTAAGTAACACATCTCTCTGCCTTCTTCCACTACAAAGATACTCAAAGCAAGCAGACTAGAATTTTGTGAGACTTCGTCTCCCTCTCCATGTTATGCATTCACCAAGGAACTCAATACTGGCTGTCTGGAATGCTCCTGGATAAATTTAGATTTTCTCAATGTGTCAATTTCATCCAGATCTTCCCAAGAGAAGATCTGGATGATCTACATCATGGGCATTCAACTTTATGACTTGCCCGAATCTTACTGAGTAAAGAAGAATGATTCTGAGCCACATATAGACAGTAAAATATACTTAATATATTCAAGTAACAAAAACACTTTTTATGTATTTCTATCATAACATTATAACAAAATAACACAAAAGGTCTAATTTGATAATTTAAAAAGATTTACATGTTTAATCCAGAACAAGGGGCTGGGGATTTAGCTCAGTGGCAAAGCGCCTGCCTGGCAAGCACAAGGTTGTGAGTTCGGTTCCCAGTACCGGAGAAAAACTAAAAAAAAAAAAAAAAAAAAAAAATTCAGAACAATAAACACCTCCCATCACAGCCGCAGAAGTGTGCACTGGTTGAAATGTTGTGACTGGCAATCACTAAGTTTTTCTTGTCAGGTCCAAGTGTGATTTAGACTTGGGTCGCCTGTGTATGACGGGCGCGAGAGGGGAGTTAGCGCTGCACTGCTGTGTGTGCAGTGTGCTCTCAAGCACCATCCAATGATGTCATGAAAAAAATCACTAAAAATCACATGGTGTTGTTACAGAGTTCACGATCTCACAGGGACACATAACTAACTGTTCAGGGCCTCATGATATGCCCAGGCTGCAAATTGGACACAGAGGGTCCACAACATCAAATACTTTTACCAGCTCTTGCTTAGCTTGCTTTAGACACTTATGTTAACCATCCAGGTACATATGATAAAATGAACTGACTGTATGTATACAATCCAACAAACATGGGCATATGCATGCAAGTTAACAACCGTCAGCATAATGGAGACATGGAATATTGTCAAAACTTCAATAACAATTTATGTGACTTTGCACTGTCTGTATTTCTGATCCCTGACAAGTACTGATCTGTAGACACAAACTACAAGTTCTGTGTCTTCTAGACTCTCACATAAACAGAAATACAAAGTGAGAAATAACTGACATCTCCATGTAGCATAATGTGTATAACATGCATCACTGTTGTGCGGTATCTATCTCTTGTAACTGTTGACTTTTGTTATATAAATAGGAAACATTCATCCATTGGGCTGATGGATATTTGGGATTTCCATGTAGAAGTTGGATAAGCGTCCCCTGAAAGACGCAAGTGTTCAAACGAGACCGCCAGTACACAGCACTACTGTTGGCCGGCGGAGCCTGGCAGTGGTGGCTACTGGGAAGTGCCCCTCTGTCCCCTGGGTTCCTGCATTTGCAAAGGTCTCTGTCCCTGTTTCCTTCTATCACTCCTTCATTTTACTCTTTATTCAAATTTGCCTTACTTAAATGAGAGATATCACACAGTATGTGAAAATAATCTGGGTCTGATTTATTTTACTTATATTTTATGTGTATCTATTTTCATATAAATGACTCAAATTTATACTTGCTGAAGTGCTGATATTTAATGTGTTGTACTTGGTGTGAGCATAAGTATACATCACCAGGATCAAAATAATAAACATCACCAACAAAAGCAAGTATTCTTGACTTTTTTTTTTTTTGAGGTGCCATGTTGTTGATTGAAAGAAAACAAAACAGGGCAAACACCTGAGTGAGTGCAGTTTGTTAAAATGCTGTTAAAACATTTGGGTGAAGGGGAAGTAATAATCAGATGATCATGGTAGGAAAATCTGAGATTTGGCCTCTAGGAGAACCCCCAAGAGGGTGAACTGAGGGAAACAAAATGCAGAGGGAGGAAGCAGTGACATTTTTTTTCAGTAATTATGCTCTTTAAAAAAAAATTATACTTGTCTGTTTTTATGGTCTGTCCATCATTAATACTTTGTCAGAATAACTGTCTCTTTGCTGACTTCACTTGACAAAGATCCTCACCCTCACAGCAAAACATACACGAAACCACAGAATCAACTTTAACCTAGCTCTTTATACCATGTCTCAGTTCCCCGTACCTTTGCACACAAGCTTCTGTGTTCAGCTGAAATGTAACTGATTTTTGTATTTGGAGAGAGTGTGACTATTGAACTTGAAAGCTTTTGCTCCAGATGACTTGGTAGTATCTTTGACTTTTTTTATTATCTATTCCTGAATCTAATACATTAAACTTGAAAAAGATCCAATAGTTATCTTAACATTTACCTATGTTTTATATGTCAAAAAATCACTTTTTATTATGAAATTGTATTTTAGACACATATTAAACTTTATATATTACATATAATATGCATAGTATGTTCAACAACTGATTCAGTTGTTCATTGATTCAAAAACTTATGAAGATTTGGATTGTTTCTAGTTCTAAATTATTGCAAAGAAAGCCTTACATGCACTTGTATATAAGTCTTTGTGTAAACACATATCTTTTTTGCCACCTTGGGAAAAGATCTAAAATTGAATGGTTGATTTGTACATATAATAGCTTATTCTGATTTCATAATGGAAAACTGAACTTTGCCTACTTGAAAGCTGAAAAGTATGCATTCTTCTAATTTACTCCTTAACTTACTCTAAATTTTTCTTAAATTTTATAATTTCATCATATCTTCAGAGTGTCTAAGTTTTTATCAAAAATATCATTCGTTTCTCACTCAACTTTAATCCCATATCTGCTTTACCACAAATGTAATAAGATGCTAAAAATCTTTATCTATCTGTTGATGGACATTTATGTGACTTCCAAGTCACATAAATACAATTTCATAATAAAAAGTGATTTTTTGACATATAAAACATAGGTAAATGTTAAGATAACTATTGGATCTTTTTCAAGTTTAATGTATTAGATTCAGGAATAGATAATAAAAAAAGTCAAAGATACTACCAAGTCATCTGGAGCAAAAGCTTTCAAGTTCAATAGTCACACTCTCTCCAAATACAAAAATCAGTTGACTTTAACTATTATGAACTGTGCTTTTATAAGCACTGCTATGCATGTACCACTAATTAGTGTCAGTATTCCTACACAGTGGAGCACCACCCTGCCATAAAGAAGTGTCAATGGATGCACTTTGAGACCATAATGTTAAGTAAAATAAAACAGAACCACAAACTTATAGATAGCATGGTATTTTAAAATGAGAAACCCAAAATATAAATAAAGAGCAAAATAAAAAAGAGATAATAGGAAATGGGGAGACTGATTTTTTTCTAAAGGGAAAGGGATCAAAAGATGGAGGTGAGATGGAAGGCAGGTTGAGGTGGTGAGAAAAGAACTAGGATGCGCACATGTGCCAACTGGCCATAAGAAAGGTAATCATTACGTACTGCGGACATGCACTAACGAAGCAATACAATTTGAAAAAAAAATCCTAAAAAAGCCAAGAAATTGTTTTATGAATTAAGAATTACTGACATGATCATTTTTACATTTCCCTGAATCATTTCTTCTTTTATGGTACAATAAAGATATAAATGAAAAACTAAGCATTTTGTTGATAGCTATAAAAGTGTAATTGATCATGTAGAAAGATCTAATAATATATTCTTAGACTTCCAGTTTTTCCACCTCTTATCAAATGCCCAGGAAGTAGTATCAAATGAAAAGAACACTTTACAGCAAGGTATGTGGTCAATGTTACATTTTTGCCTGGGATCCTGTTCTTTATGTAACTTTGAAGGAGAGGCATAGTCTATATGGGAAAATTAAGGACCACTAGACCCATGAAGTGCAATTGCTATAAAGTCAAGTGACTTTACATTTAGAACAATATTTTTGAAAGTTTTAAATGCTATGAACTTATATTTCTTTTGCAGACTATCCTACTTTGAAAGATATCATGCTATTTTCTACAAATCTTCATTTTAAAGGTACTATTTCAAAGATGGGTATTAAAAGTAAGAGAAAGGAATCTCTTAAAACAAAGATATAAAAGTAGTTCACATTTACATTACATGAATTATTCCCTCCATCATCCTCTGCCATGCCATCATGCCCCCTTTTAAAGGGGAAGAAACTGAGAAACAAAGAAGTTAAACACTTAGTGAAGGCAACATGGACGATAAGGGATATCTGACTCCAGAGGCCGTTAGTCTTTCTTCACCAGTGACCCCCGCTGTCCTCTCCTTCTGCATCATCACCAAGCCACTGGCACAGAGCAAGAGGGCAATAAATATTACATAATGGGTGAATGAAGTGTGCTTCTTTTCTTGGTGAAGGGACAGGTCATTCCATGGAGTTATTACAGTGACTGTCAGTACAAAAGGCTCAGGGACTCAGGTGCCCTCAAGTGAGTTCTTCTGAATCACAAGAGTATTTCGCAGCACAGGGAACAACGAACAAGACTATTTAGTGGCGCAGGATCTGCCTCACAAAGGAACATAAAAGCATTAAGCTGAAGTCCATGAGGAACTCTGCTTAAATAACTCTACACAGTTGGAAATATAATTCAAAGGCTGTGACTATGAATACTAATTATATTGTCACCATTGAGAAATTTAACTAAAATTTTTAAAAAGTACCCTGTAAACATCTGTATATTTTTCAGGTTGACAGTATATGTGTGTGTGTGTGTGTGTGTGTGTGTGTGTGTGTGTATTGATCAAAATAAAAGGAAGCATGTAAGTGAAATAATTATAACTGCATGATAATTAAGAGCCTCTCTGAATATATAAACATTCTTAATTAGAAGCTCAGGATATTACCTGTTCTATTTGTTTACTTTCTAGTTCAGTGAAAAACAATCTGTGAGGGAAAAGAAGCACTGCCAGCAATATATCTTACGATAAACTTGAATGCCATTAAAGCATCTAAATATAGGAGATTAAAGTGAGTTGGAAATTTCTACTGAATCCATACAGGAAGGATTTTACAAGGTCAGGATGTTTCTCTTTTTTTGAAGATACATACATCTAATAATTTAATAGAATCATAAATATGTTTCTTAAAATGTCAAGGTAGGGCCACTACTTAATTAGAAGTGCAAAATTATTTCAATTAAACCCCTGATAGAATTTAAAATACAGTAGAAAAACAGGCTGGTGGAAATTGTACTGATTCCGGATCCACCCAGGTTCTCATCTCAGAATCATTGCAAATGACATTTGCACTTCATTTTCCTCTATTGACTTTCTATCTCATTTTTGGTTTTGGTTAAAATAAAATTATTGTTTTGAGTGACCTGAGTGTGCCATGCTGTATTATATTGAATTACTGCGGGTTTTTTGGTTAAGAGTTTTTCTTTTTCCAATCAGAAATACAATGATCTTTGTCTCTCCAAAGCTCCCAGATTTTCAACACTTCTCACATTTCAGGGAAAAATAAAGAGGAATTTCAAAATGAAAGCCTTTCTGTGACACAATCTACAAATGTTATCACCAAGATCTTCTCATTTCAGAATAGTATGATTTATTTTGACAAACGTGCTGCTTTGCTTCACTTTGCTTTCTGAAGTTATTATAAGTTTGCTTAGCCTATCATTGGAAAGGAAGAAGCACTTAAATTTCTACCATATTCCCCACAGCATGCCACAAAGTTCAGAAAACAAAGAGATATTCACATAGTATTCCTCCATATTGCTTAAGTAACAGTATTTGTATTAGTGAGTAATGAGTTATGTTTTGTCAAATAGTTTCAAGAAGAAGACAGCAAAGACTTCATTCCCAACTCACCACTTACTTGATGAGTAATTTCTAGCAAGTCTCTTAATGTTCTATCAAGCTAAGGACAACCTACCTTACCAGGAAATTTCAAAAGGGACATTCAGTGCATAGAAAGAACTCAGAAAATCACTTGGTACAGAGTAATAAGCCCTTCGTAATTTATATTTGCACTTATTATGTTGATTTCTTCTATTTTGGAATTCAGTTGAAATCTTATTAATAAGAGAAAGATAGAATAATAATTTCTAATTTGAAGGTCAAAATAGCTGCCTCATGTATGACAAAAACCCCAAAGATACAAGGTAAGTGTAACATAATTAGAAACAGAAAAAAAGTTCTGTAAACAATATCCTCACAGCCAGGGATACAGCTCAGCAGCACAAGTGATTGCCTGGCAAGTACAAGGTCCTGAATTTGATCCACAATACCAAAAAATTAAATTACATTTTTAAAAATCCCAATATCCTCATAAACAAAGAAAATATAAATGCCACCCTGGAATAGAATAATTGCTGCATACATTATAGACAGCATAAAATACCTTGATTTTAAAAGTTTCTAGTAGGTCATTAATAAAAAGTAAGTAAATCAACTAAAATTAAGCAAATAATCATCCCATGAAAATATATTCAAATAGTTGCAAACATAAAAGTTTAGTAACAAAAATTAAAATGAGTTGTCTTTCTTTGACTTGCAATGTTTTAGAAAAATAGTGCTTACTGTTCGCTGCTCAAGGGAAGGTGAGGGACTTGGGTTCCATCACCACATACCTGATTTAAGTGGATATCTCATAAAATCATTACAAATTAGTAGCAAAAATTTAAATCACGTAATTATTTTTGGTTACTGGTTACCTTTTTTTCAGTTTCTTTTTTATTAGGATACCTTTGTCATAGACAATAGCTATAGTCTTCTTGGGGAATATCGCATTTTAATCATTTCTACCTCTATTTCTCATCTCCACAAAATCTATCTCCCTATTTCTTAGAATCTTTTAGTGGCTCTTTATTTTGAATCTTATATTTCAAGATCTACTATTGACATATATTGTTTATTTACAAAACATTCTCTTAAACTTTATTTGTAATAACAAGTAATCAAAGGCCTCGTTATGAATATTAAAAAGGTAACAGCCACTATTACCAGATTAGTAGGCAGTAATTCGTTTAAAAAGGATAAATCTGTTGATATTAACTCACATTACTGTTTAGAAAAACATAATGCCAAATTATATAGCAAGGTCTTATTCCTGTATATTACATAGAGGAATATTAACATACATATATATATATATATATATATCTTAATGATGCAATCATTGACTCACGTCAGTTTTGATTTTCATTCTAATTACTGGGAACACCTGTCTTGCTTAGAAAAGTTGTTAATATTTTTTATTATGTCCATATATACATGTGACCTTGATATTTTTAATTCACTAAATAGGTGATGCATGCACTTACTGACATAGGCATTTAAAAAGTTTTTCATTGCAGTTAGTTATAAATTAAAGGGATGATTTCCTTGGCTTTTATTTTATGAAAATGAGAGTTGTGACTGTCAGTTCCATTACTTAGAGACTTTTTACAGAGACATGGAACATTTTAATGGCAAAACGATGTTCCTTCATATTGAATCAATGTCCAAAATAAAAAATGTCATTTGTGTGCTTCCATTCTACAGACAACATTCATATGTCTTTTCATGTAAAAGGTAAAGTAATAGCTAAAGCATAATTCAGTTTCTAGTGAGTGCCTTCAATATTGTCCTGAATTTCAGCGATATCATCCAATTGCACAAGTGTCCTACAAATTGTTTAGAGAGAAAATAATTCCATTTTCTCTTTTTAAAGACTCTTTATTTATTTATAAAACATTTATTTTAACAACTTGAAATATAGGTCACAATGGGAAAGAGGAAAACCTCACAGACATGTAAGAGGGCCATGAGCATCCTCTCTAAGAACCTGCAGTGTTCTTGTGCAGATACAAAGTAGACACACAATCTTTTGATCCTGAAGGCTGAGTTTAGGCAGATGTGTGGAAAGAGTATAAAAATCTTCTAAGTTTTCACTTTTTATTTGAAACTCCAAGCGTGATTTTTTAAGAAATATGTTATTTTTGGAAAGGAAAAAACACATTCAGAAAATCAAAGTAACTCAGTAGAACTGTGAACTCTTAGAATTGATACAGAAAGTGACTTTAGTACTGCTCAGTAATGGAGAAAATCGTCTCAAAGGGTATTGTTGCTCTTCCCTGAAAACTGTTACATGGACACGAGACTATTATATTCCAGCAACACGGAGGTCAAGTTCTTTCTTTACTGGCTTTCTTGTTTCTTTCTTTCTTTTTTACTTTTTTTTTTTTTTTTTTTTTTTTGACACAAGTTTTCTCGATATGGCTCAGGCTGTCCTCTTTCCTTCTTAGTTCTTCCAAGTGTCAGGACTATAGGACTGAGCCACCACACCCTGCTGGATACTTCTTCTCCAGATATAGATTGACCTCAGATTCATAAAGTCCCCAAAGTAGAGAAGAGAACTAAACTGGGTTTTACTTATACACAAACTTTAGCCTATATATAATTTATCTGCACAAACCTAATACATCTGCAAACACCGGCGTAGCTAGTCCTTCCTCTTATGAGTAACAAGCAAAAGAAGAGCCACTCTGGGAAGGGGAGGAGTATAAAATACGTATCCTAGACTAATATCACTGCTCTGTAAGAAACAAACATTGCCACCTTATTTTAACTCCTGAAGGAATTAGGTTATAAGGTGGATTATGTTTGGTTCACTTAATAATACAGATTGCTATAGAACAAATTTTTTAAAAACTTATACCAAGTCTTGACTTCCTAATTCTCTTCTTCATCTATTTGTATTATAAACTATCATATACTGACATTTCAATTAATAAGGGATGATGTTGCCATATATGTTTATTTATTTATATATAATAATTATATATGAACTTTTGTATATTTATATGTAAAATATATTTTTAATTGAGAAAAGACATTGCTTAATCCACAAACATTATTGTTTTTGTTATTTTTCTCTCTTTGCTGAGACAAAATACCCAATGCCCAAACTTAAGGGAGGAAATGTTTATTTAGCTCACAGTTTGTAGAGATTTCAGTCCATAATCTGCTAGCTCCAAGGCACATGGCAGGGGGGCAGAACATAGCAAAAGCAGAAAGAGACAACAATGTCTTTCTGCTCCTGTCATCTTATCCAGACTACAGGGGTTAGGGTGGTGCCAAACCAATCATTGGGCTGACTTAGTAATCACACACCCTTAAACCCAGCATCACACAATGGAGATTCAGCCACCTCTGAAAAAGCCCTTTGACTACATGAGGTTTCGGGGGAGATCTAGACACAAACCATAACAATTGCTAGAGAATACTCACATGTTCCAAAGTGTTAATTACTAAACTTTAGTGAGAACAACTTGATGGGAATCCAATTGCCATGCACCCTTAAGGAGGAGTGATGAGTTGGTTTTGCTCCAGAATTCTAATCATCTTCTTAAAAGTGTCCAATTGTCTTTAGAGAAATAATTTTCCCCTCTCTTTTTCTCAGTGTGTACAGTATTGGTGCAAAGATTATTCTGTCACTAGGTTGACCAGTCTCTGGGAGGGAGACATCCCCCCACCAGCATAAAATGCAGCCCCCTCCCATCCTCACAGGATGTGCAGTGAACAAAGGCCCTCTACTTTTGAATCCTTCACAAAAGGGATACCAGCTCCTTCCTTCCACCAACGTAAGGAATAAAGATACGCAATAAATAAGTGTATAGTTAACACATTATAAGTTAATATAGACTCCTTTTAACTGAAAAAGCCCAAAGAAAGAGGAAATTCTCTTTTTCCCTGTGAAGAGTAGGAAAGGATCTAAGTCTGACCGATGAAATGCTCTCTGCTGTGAATATCCCAACGGAGGAAAAGATGCTAAGTTCAGCAAGAACGGTCATCATCACAGGGGCAGCATGCTCCTATGTTTTAGTCCATGGTACTTTGTGCTTTGGGGCCAAGATTTTCTCTTCTCAAAGCAGAGCCCCAGAAACCCAGAAAGTTCTGCGCTCACCTACATTCTTCCTACAAGTTCTATTTGCAAAAGTTAGCCAAAATCAGTTTCTATTGCTGGCAAGTAAGACCACAGATAAATAAAATCCAAAGATGAGCACAGGATAATGACAAAATGTGTAGTTATAGTATTGAGTTTAGACACACAGTGAGAATTACTAGCCCTGGTATACAATAATTGTGGAGCGATTTACAAGGATGCTAGAGACATAGATTAAAAAATCCATTTTAGTTTTTTAAAACTTGGCTTACCCAATAGCAAGCAAAGTAATCAATCAAATACTATGATTGAAATTTATAAAAGGCATGTGATATCTCTCCAAAGGAAAAAAAAGTACATTTTGTTGAGAGAAATTTCTTGAATTTCCTTTTCAGTTTGAAAACCTGTGATGTATATCATGTGCACAGACTTGAAGATTCAAAATTTTAAGGTGTTGATTTTCCCAAAATTGCTCTATGGTTGGTGAAATCCAGATATAAATTAACTCTTCTGCATGCACACACTCGTGTGTGTGTGTGTGTGTGTGTGTGTGTGTGTGTAATTTAAGAAGCTTATATAAAAGATGTATTAAAGACATGGAAAGAATCCAGAATACCCAAGACACTGCTGAGGAAAATTAACGTGGGGAGACCTGGTCTTTGGGATAGCAGAAGCTATAAAAATAAAATCGTTTTACTAATTATTGGCATAAGGAAATATAACAAACAAAGAACAGTGTATTACATGTGCACACATATATAGGCAAATGAGTTTTAACAAAGTGAGCATTTCATACAATTGAGAATGAGCTCATTCAATAAAAACTTCAAGGACAGTTTAAAGCCCACATGCAATAAAATGAAATTTTTTATCTCACATCACACATAAAAATAAATTTCATATACATTTAAAGCTCAAATATAAAAAAATGCAATAAAACCTAAGGAATATAATATAGAGTAGTACTTTATGATACAGTATGGAAATATTTCTTAAACAGGATGTACTAAATACAACCATGAAGAGAAGGATTTATAAATTAAAATAAAAACAAGTAAAAAGTTATATCCCAGTAGATAGTATGAGGTGAGTGAAAAGGTAGGCTATCTTTGGGCAAAAACATGCATGTACAACAAAAGTAACCAACACAGGATGTGTATTGTGATGGGGAGTGGATGTATATGTATGCGTGTGATGTATCACATACATATATCATATATATAGAGAGAGAGAGAGACAGAGAAATGATATTATAACAAAACACATGCTAGAATTTTTAAATAAGCTTTTCACAAAAGGTCAAATGTAATTCAACCTTGTCAGTCCAATATGCACATTGAAACTATCTTAACTACAGTACCAATCTGAGTCGCTAAAGTCCATTGACACTAACACATGCCAACCTGAATAGATGATATTTAAAACCCTGACAAAGACCAAAGTTACTGAGAAAGTGAGACAATGCAAAATGATTATATGACTCACTGGAAATGTACAGTAAAGTTTGGCATTGCATTATGGAAAGCTGAAGATACACATATTTAATTTCCCACTGAAATACATAACAACAGATATTAAGGTAAAAAATTTAAAAATTAGAAACACATCAAACTTACATAAAATGAAAAATTAAAAACACATTGAACTTAAACAATGTAAGTCTATGTGAAATTATGAAATATGCATGCAGTAAATACCATAAAATAATGAAAATAAACAAAGTACTGGTATGCAAAACATTGCAAAAATCCCATTATGTTGGGAGAAAAAAGCGAGGCAGGAAAGGATGCAGGCTGTGTGATTCCATTCCTTCAAAATATGGTGAAAGCATTGTTTGCGGATGGGCACTTTGGACATTAAAATATACAGTGAAGCAAGGTCAATAACAGCATTAAATTAGTGACAGTAAATCAGCATAAAAGTTAACTTGGGAAGCTGAGGGACAGATGGCGAAGGAGGAAGGAAACGGGGAGACTTTGCAGTGTTGGCAAAGGTCTATTTCCTGTCCTGATTGTCGCTGCATAAATATCCGTGTTGTCATAATTAAAGGAGGTGTATAACTGTGTTTTATACATTACTTTCAATATGTTTCACAATAATAAAGTTCAAAATTAAAACTGAAAAATCAAAATGAAATGAGATTTTCCTCTACAACTTCTTAAAATCTGTAATCCCAACAAATATTAATGAAAAGGGCTGTAAATGTTTTTTACTTAAGTCTTTTTATTTCATTTTTCCCTAAATTTATGTATTGAGAAAGATTTTAAATATTGCTTCTCCCAATAGCTGTTATTTCTTAAAACATTAAATAGTATGATTCTCAGGTCTGACTGATAATCTTTTGGAGATAGTTGCAATATAAAGCTTTTGATAGGAATAAAACAAATTCAAATTTGTATATATAAGCTCATCTATAAAACTTATTAATAACCCTAGTAATCATTTGTTCATAAACAATAAGCATATATCAGAGACCAAAAGAAGAAAACATATATAGGAAATATCAGTAAATGTGTGTATATGTACATGCTCGGTATTAAAGCATGACACGGTGCAAAACAATTACTCATGTTCAAAAATATCATTTATTTATTTAATTACTTCATTCTCTTCTTGTGGTCTTTCTGCTCGTAAGATCAAATTAGAGCATGAATTAAACCCATGTACAACAGTTATATTTTCTCTAGGCTCGGACAAAACTGCAAGCACAAGGAAGAATTCTGTAGGAGTTCAACATTGATCATGATACCAGAAAACAGATGTACTTATAAATTTGCACATACACAAATGAAACATTAAAAATAAAGAATAATGTATTATTTCTCCAGCAATAAAAGCACAGTTCAGTAGATTATTATATTAAGGACATAGCCAAAGAAACATAAACGTTCAAGAATAAACCACTTATTTGTATGATGGGGGCTAGGAATGTTCCAGTGAACTTCTTACAATAGACAAAAATTAAAATCAATACAATCCTTAAATATTTTCTTTCATATTTTAGTGAAACATTTCATTCATAAAAATGACTATTATACATTGATTTTTTGTTTGTTTGTTCTTTTTTATGGTTTTTGGTTTTTTTCCGGTACTGGGAATCAAACTCACGACCTTGCGCTTGCCAGGCAGGCACTGTGCCTCTGAGCTAAATCCTTAGCCCCGACTATTATACATTGAATACATAAATTATGAATTTAATATAAAGAGAGGGCAGATTATTCTTACTGTTTTGTACAGACCACTGAGATTCTCTAAGAAATTACAAAATTTTTATTTTCTTTATATATTACTAGCCCCTAAATAAACAATCAAATAAACTGTGAAAATTCCTCTGTTCTTTCATGTTTTACACATTTAATGCATGTTGATTTTGTTTTCTGTCACTGCCATCCAGGGTGATACAGTTATCTTTTGCAAACATTTTAATAAAATTGCTAAAGAGCACATAGAAGCATCCAAAGAAAAATAAAATGGAAATTGTTCAAAGGAAAACAATTCTACTAATAGATGATTTTAATTATGCTCACATCCGCTATAAGTCTGAAGGAACAGACCAAGGAATAAGTGTTTTCTTAATTAAATGAATTGAGTGTTCATTTTCAAAAGACCCAATGTAAAAAGAGAACAAAAAGGAAAGGTAATGTCTATATTTAATTCACTTGCTAAAAACTATGAGGTATGTCCAAAAATTAAGGTGAATGTTTAAATTAAAAACATATCACAGTAACAGAGACATTGCAACTATTATGAGTTTGCTAACGGTGCTTTATACCTAAGGACACTGAACCACCTAGAGGTTATAGTATGCCCCAAATCACACAGAGAGTAAGTAGCATTTGTTCCAAATGCACATTCTCACTACAACACAATATCTACTATCACAGTCTGAGCAGTGTAGTTTTATGGAAGACCAAAAGGTGATGTAGCAGGTGGTATGGTGGTGCATGCCTATAATCCCAGCACTCAGGAGGCTGAGGCAGGAGGATCATTGCGAGTTTGAGACCAGCGTGGGCTGCAAAGTGAGTTCAAGACCAGCCTGAACTGCATAGTGAGACCTTGTCTCAAAGAGACAAAAAAACAGTAATGTAAAGTATGGGGCAGATCAGTTAAGAAAACAACAATGAAGAACACGATGGAATTATTTTAAAAATAGTTTAGATGGGGTAAAATGGAAACTAAGTGTAACTGATATTGGAATGTAATGCAAAATAAATATCTTAAATGGCATTACTAAAAAACTACACAGTCTTTCCACTTAATTGTGAAGGGAACACTAGAATAGCTTTCACATGCCAGTTCTTTTTGTATTAAAGATCAATTTAAATAGAAAACTCTTTAAATAGGTAACCCACTTAATACCAACATAATATTATTGCAGAAAGAGCTCAGAGGTTACAAGCATAATTCTTTTTTTAAAAAAGTACTATTAAATGTACTTATAATACTTAATGTGCTTCATATTTTTTATACTTTGGGTTAAAATACCCTTGTAAAGTTAGGGCAAAATAAGAATATTGTGATAGCAATTAAAATGCTTCTTGAAATTGATATTTTTCAGTTCATTTATGCCAGAAAGGAACTCATACACAAGATGGTAATTTAACCAAGAAGCTAAGCATATTAAAAATGTGTCTTCTTTTTCAATTTGACTGAAAGCACCATTAATTCTAAGTATTTCTGTGACACCTGTCACCAGGGTATTAAATCACAGAACGATTAGAAAAGAGGCATTCAAAGGAAGTGAAGCTCCTATGTCTTTTTTATTCCATTGTAAGTCATATCAAAGCATAGGAACTAAGAGAAATACTTCCAAATTATTTAAGGGTAAAAAGGAACATTTCAAGAAGTATCTTTGAAGTATTCTTGTAAATTGCCATTCCGAGACTGCAGCTAGTCTCTAAGGGTAAGGACCTGGGGCTTGGCTGCCCACCTGCAAAGTTTCTGCTGCAGCATCGAACGGTGAATGAAGATCACTGAGAGCCAACAAAGACAAAGACCATGGAACTGAGAAAAATGAGACGCTGTGAGAGGACCAGAGCAGGGAGGCGCGATGTTAGAAAACAGAATTTCTCCTTGAGGCACACTTAATTGTGCACAAATTTGTGAAGAGTCTCTTCTGTTCTCAAAACAATATATCAGGCCCTAATAAAATTGAGCGTGATGGAAATGCTGCTGCAAGTCATCTCATCCTGAACTAAAGATTCTTAGTATAAACAGAAGTAATTTTTATCGTGTGCAAGCAGAAAACTCAGAAATAGCTAAATATTCACATCTGTATCTGAAATGATAGCCACAGTTCTACCTTATTACTAATGACACAGAAATGGTTGAAAGCTCCAATCATGAATAAGAAACATTTCTGGTGCTTGAACAAGTAAATATCCATGTACAAAAATAATTAAACATTGACCTTACACTTTTAAAAAGCCAATCAAAATAGAATCATGTATCTAAATATAAAACACAAAACTATTGAATTACTGAAAGGCTGTAGAAAATTTAGATTACCTTGCATTTTTCAATGGATTTTTAAATACAACAACAAAAGTAATATTAATGAATAAAATTGTTAGACTGTATTAAAATTAGTAGTTTCTGCTCTGCAAATGACACTGTTAAAGGGGATATAGTAGTGCACACCTGTAATCGCAGCACTGGGGAGCCTGAGGCAGGAGGGATGTCATGAATTCAAGGCCAGTTTGAACTATATAGTGAGACCCTGTCAAAAGAAAAAGAAAAGGAAAGAAAGGCAGAAAGAAAGGCAGAAAGAAAGGCAGAAAGAAAGAAAGAAAGAAAGAAAGAAAGAAAGAAAGAAAGAAAGAAAGAAAAAAAGAAAGAAAGAAAGAAAGAAAGAAAGAAAGAAAGAAAGAAAGAAAGAAAGAAGAAAGAAAGAAAGAAAGAAAGAAAGAAAGAAAGAAAGAAAGAAAAAGAAAGAAAGAAAGAAAGAAAGAAAGAAAGAAAGAAAGAAAGAAAGAAAGAAAGAAAGAAAAAGAAACACTGGTAAAGAAATTGAAAATAAATGTCAATGATTTGAAAAAAATATTTGAAACACATAGATTATAAAAGACTTTCATCCAAAATACACACACACACACACAAATACCTAAGACTGAACCATAAGAAAATACAATTTTTAAAAGTGATAAAAAAGTTGAACAGGCACCATTCCAAAAATATATATACAGATAGCAAACTATCAAACAAAAAGTAGCTCAACATGATATGCCACTAGGGAACTACAAATTAAACAATAACATGTCACCCACACCTATCCAAATGGCTATAATCTAAAACACTGGGAAAAAAACAAACAAACAAAAAAAAACATCGGTTAGTATATGAAGAAACAGGAATTCTCATTCATTTTAGGAGGAAATGCAAAATTGTACAGACACTTTTTAAGACAGTATGACAGGTTTTATTTTTATTTATTTACTTTTAATTTTTTTATTTTAAAAGTTTAAAAACACTAACAAAACAACAATGAAGACAAAATCAAAACAACACAAAAACAACAAAAACGGTAACAACCTCAAAACAAAATGATAGGAATCAACAATGGTTGCTACACCACATACTGTCATGTTCAAGGAAGTTGCTCAGTTCACCAGACACAAGAACACAGATTGATCAAACAGTCAAAGGCAGTAACAAGTAATTTTAAAAAAAACACTGGAAATGCTGCAGAGCTTCACCACACAAGACGGCGGGAGTTCAACTACGCTTCCTATTCTGCACATTGTTGTTTTCAGGTCATTCATTCCTATCACAGAATTCAAGCTTGCAAAATTGGTCAGGAAAAAAGAAAATTCTAAACATTAACTGTTCCTTTCAACAAACCACAGACATCAGCAATACACCTATTCCAGCTATCCTTATATATACAGGTAAATTTTGTTTTGCATTTTTAAAAAAACCCCAAATAACAAAAACAAATATATAAACCAAACAGCATAGAGAAGAATAATATACAATTTCAAAACACGGTGATAAGATATTATTTTTTATTTATATTATATTATATTATATTATTCATTTACTCTCTTTTTGAGACTGGGTCTCACTATGTAATTTGGGCTGTCCTTGAGCTCACTTCATACCCCAGGGTGGCCTCAAATTTGCAAGGATCTTCCTTGTGAGTGCTGGAATTACAGGCGTGCCACTCCTGGCTTCTTATTTATTTATTTATTTATTTATTTATTTATTTATCTATTTATTTAGTCTTTTTTTTGTTGTTGTTGTTTTTCTGGTACCGGGAATCAAACTTACAACCTTGCATTTGCCAGTCAGGCGCTGTGCCGCTAAGCTAAATCCCCAGCCCCTATTTTGTCTTTTTTGAGACAGGGCTTCACCATGCAGTTCACGCAGACCTTGAACTCACTTTGTAGTCCACTCTGGACTTCAGCCTCTCAAGTGCTGGGATTGCAGGTCTGCGCCACCATGCCTAGCCAGTCTGACAGTTTTTAACAAAGCCAAACAGTTTCTGTGGATGATTCAGGAACTTTATCTCAATATGGTGAGTAGACCAATAAATTCAGCAATAAAAAGCAATAAACTAGTAAGACAAGAAATATCATTGAGAAATTTTAACTACATAAAGCCTATGAAATTTTGAAATAAAAAATGTGAAATATTTAGTAGCAACAAATGGAAAATTGCATAACAACATTAAGGAAAATATGTCTTTGTAATGTTAACTGAACCTTATCCCAGCAAGATTCTCAGACTCTTTTTTAATGAAAAAAGATAATCTCAAAGTCCAAAAAGGGTGTGATACATTAATCACAGAAATAATTTAAAAAATCTTTGACTATTTTAGATGAACTCCTAAAATTTAGTGTAGCAAAATGTGACAATACTGAGAAAAAATGCCATTTGCTTTTTTGCAAATGAAATTGTAAAAACGGAACACATGTCACTTAACAAAAAAGCAAAACAGCCATCTTAATCAAACAAATCTACCCATGGTGAGCAAAGATATGGGATAATGGATTTATCTCCAACACTGATAAAGCTTGAGTTGTTTGAAATATTTTGGAGGGCAGAAAATTCATAAATATATAGAAAACCTAAATGTGTACATCAAGTGACCCCTCATTATAACTTGAACTTTATTCTAAGGAGAAAGACAAGGATGAAGAGATTCATATGCAAGGATATTTTTTCCAATCTTGACTTACAGACGAAAATGAGAGGAGCACACATGTCCATCAGAGGCAACGATGACACCCGTTGTGATCACATTTGCAATCGATTACAGTGCAACCCTCAAAACGGAGCTGCTATACATCTCTTTGACAAGGAAATACCTTGTTTACATATTTAGTCTGTATAGAGGGTTGTAAAATTCCATTTATACAATGATGTATATGAAATTATATCCAAAATATCTACTTGCAGACTACACATTCATGTGTTTCTAAGTTTGTGTGCAAAGAGAAAGGGTGGGAGGAAATCCTTGCTTTTGTTATTATTTCTTGTTCTTGTTTTTGCTTTTTTTTGTTTTTCTTCCAGTACCAGGAATCCAACTCACGACCTTGCACTTGCCAAGCAGGTGCTGTGCCATGAGCTAAATCCTCAGTCCCTGTTATTATTTTCTTAATTCTTAAAAATGTAGGCCCAGAAAAATCACTAAAACAAATGAGCCAAGAAGACCAGACAGCTCATGGGTGAAAACAGTGATGAAAGAGACAGAGCCATGTGAATCAGCTCTCCTCTTTGTGCTAAAAAATTAATGAAATGAATATTGTGCCATGGTTCCTTGTTGCAGGATTTGGAATTATAAACATTATTGCCAATTTCTGGAAACCTGAGTAAGCAACCTCTTCTTCACTTTAGTGCCCTCTGTCATGTGGAAACACCTAGAAAGCTGCATCGTACACTCCCTTCCCACCAATTCTTTCTACCTGCATGCCCAGTGGTCTTTTTAGAGGAGCAATTTTATCATGTCACTCGTATTCTAACCTGTTCCTTGAATCACTTCCTTGAAAACCTTCAGTGAGCTCCCACTGCTCTTAGAATAAAAACTAAATGCTCTAAGATCTTCATTGGGAGGCTTTTAGCTCTTCCCTTTGGCCTCACAGTGAGACTCACTCCAGCCCTGCAGCCATTCCCATCTTCCTTCAGTCCCACATATTTGCAGTAGAACCCGAGTGCTACAGGATCTTTGCACAGCTTGTACTTCTTCTTTATTTCTTAATTAATCCCTCCTGCCCTCTGTACTGTTAGCCTAGGCATGGAGTCCTCATTAGAGTGCTCTTTGACCCCCATAATTAATCGCCCATCATGAACCGCATAGCACCATGCTTGTTCTATTGCTCTTATCACAGTGTCAATTTATGGCAAATTATATTAATAATTATCTCCCCTACTTCACGATAAGCTCCAAGATTACACGCATGTGTCCATTTTTCCTTAACATGGTATTGCCATTACGCAGCCTGATACACATAAGGACTTCCATAAGTAATTTATAGAATGAACACATGAATCAATCAGCCAATCATTCAATCAGTCTCAAAGCTAACAGAACCCTTAATGTCCATCCTCCAGTACTGATCCCAGTTTAGCGTATGAGGCTGTGATGCTTGTACTGTATATCAAGTCTCTAACAAGGACCATTTAGGAGAAAGTTCCAACAATCTTATAATGAAGTAATTTTTGTTTGTTTGTTTGTTTGTTTGTTTGTTTTTCTCGGGTACCGGGAACCGAACTCACGACCTTGCGCTTGCCAAGCAGGCGCTTTTGCCGCTGAGCTAAATCCCCAGCCCCAAGAAGTAATTTTTAATATTAGTAAAGTGAGGGTAAAAATTATTACCTCTCAGTAGTCAACATTTTTGTCCCAGCATAGTTGAAATTTGAATTAATCCACTCCATGAACTAAATATGTCATTATGAAAACATCTGAGATAGTCACAGAAAAAATGATGACAGTGTCTCTTTTGTCAGCCCATCACTTTGACAGACTATGCAGGTGCTCTTTGCAATATCTTTCCAGCTATCAGATTATAAAATATAGCAAGTGGAACTTGCAAAGCTATTATCCATCAAAAGATATTCATGATTTGATATAATCTTTAAAGTTATCTCTGTAAATTGTTATCTTAAAATATGAAAGAGACAACGTATGAAGAGCTTGACAGATTAGTAGGAAAAAAGCAACTTTTTTCCCTCAGGAAATCTTTTGATAGCTCTATCAAAAAGGCACTGAGCTGGAGGCCTTTCACAGGGGCAGCCATGCCAGCCAGAGATTAGGATAAATGTGGAATTCCCACAGGCGTCATAGAGAGATTCTTGAAAACATTTCTACAGGGTCTGGCATGTATCTTTCTTAAAGGCAAACCAGATGTCAGGAGGCTATACTCTGAAATTCAGCCAATCTCTACTTAGACTCAGAGATGCTAACAGATTTGTTGAACTGAAGCGGAGGACAATAAGTGCAGATATGAAGAATCCCTATGCATACAGAGAATGAGCTATGCTGTAGATCGCCTGGCTGCTGGAATGGAATCAGTCAGCAGCAGGAAGATAAATATGGAGTGTGACCCTCGGAACCAGACAAGGTTTTTGAGGAGAAAATCTGCTATGTAAACAGTAAGGTAAAGAAACCAGAGACAACAAACAGTAAACCTTATTAGAGGTTAGAGTAAACCTTTTGTATTTTCAAAAGCACTTAGCTCAAACTCGATCTAGTTATACTTAAGTATAAAGGGTAAGGATGATATCTTGAGAAAGGATTAAAGCTTCCATAATCATTAAGAAAACAGTCCAGAAATCTAGCCTCCAAAAGGTTTCAGTATCTGCACTGAGCTGCTTCTAACTTGATTTCACAATTGACTGGGCTTCAGTGAGTCATAGGTATGGGCACTACTGAGTTCTTTCTGTTCTTTTTGCAAACTTACATGCAGGAGAGCCGTCCAGGCCTTCTGCGCTAGCAACCCCATTCCAGTAGGAGCTGAGTGCACACCAGTGTTTGGAAGCCATAGAATGAAAAGATTCCATTTGGGTTACAGAGGAGAAGTCAGAGTACTTACAGCATAAAAAGTTTCTACACGCTAATGAAAAGGGATTAATGGCTTAGCATAGTTTTCTGTAACCAGTGTAACACACATGATTTAAACTGCTACAAGTTTGTGTTTGTACTTCTGAGTAGGTCATGTGTAGCGTTTCAAAAACCAACTTCCAAAGAAAAGTTCTCTCCTTTCTTTATGAGAGACCTAAGAACAACTGCTAGTTCAATACGTTATCCATACTTCCAAACCAGTTAAAAGTACATTCAAGAGAAAACAATTCATTCCAGCCCTCAGGTGCAACTTTTACACTTTAGGTGGCATTCTGCAAATTGTTTAGCACTGAAACAGGCGACACCCACAGAGTTCTGCTGGATTTGGTTAATAACCACATTTTCCCATAAGCAAAATAAAAATAATAATCAATGAAAACAACTGCTTTCCCTAGCATCTCTTTCCTGAGAACCTGTAGCTCATTTGTGTTTCTTAATGAACAATGCAAAACTTATTGGTTGAAGTTTAACTAGAATTTATACAATTTCTTTGCACATGTTCTAGGTTACAGAATAATGAAGAAAACACAAGTTGAGGACAGTGAGTTACTCCTGAAATTGCAGTTTCTTCTTTTTCAGTCACTTTAAATATCAAGGTTGAATTCTCTTGTCACCTACAAAGTTCAATCGAAGAGCTATTGCTCTAATAAAGTGCTTCTCAGCACCCAGTAGTGTTCTTCTCCTTCTCTTCTAATTCAGCTTTCTCATGAAGAACAGGTGGGGTTCTTTTCTGAACCTGAATATTCATTCACTCTTAGAAAAGGGCGCAATGGGCTGAATCTTTGGGTAAGAAGTACCGGTTACTTGAAGTGAACGCTCTCTGATATTCCGGGATAAAAAACATTTTCAATTTCAAGATGGCAATATAGCCAAAAGCGCATCGAATTTATACTCTGTTGTTCAGCCATTATACATCTTAAAACTTATCATATCAGAATTTGAATGGCCTCAACACTTTTCAGTTCCTAATTACAGCATAAGTTTTGAAAAAAATGAAACCAATGTAAAGATACCGAAAGAGCAGGTTTGCTAGTAATAATAACAGGAAAGCTGACTAAAGGTGGCCTTAGCAAAAAAAAAAAAATTAATTTTACTCACTAATAAGTCTACTGATGTGTACAGACTTGCACTGGTTTAGACCCTCAGTGATGCCACCAGGATCACAGAATGTTTTGTTTATTTTTCTTCTGACACCCTTAAAATCCTGTTTATATTCTCAAAATTGAAAAATGACAGACACAATTTAAACATCATATTTCCTTTCCAGCAGGAAAAAGGGAGTAATGATCAAGATTCTCAAAGTGTCAATGCCTTTCATCAAAAAAGCAAAAACTTACCAGAAATCTAACCACAGACTTCTGCTTAAATCCCGCAGACAACAACTGAGTTACATTGCAATCCTAGCTGAAAGAGAAATGTGAAACATATCTGAGCTGGGTACACTGGCATATGCTTGCAATCCAAGCAACCTGGAGGGCTGAAACAGGAGGATCTCGGGTTGAAGGACAGGCTGGGAAACTTAGAGAAAACCTTAGAGATAACAAAAAAAAAAAAAAAAAAGGCTGGGGGCAGCTTAGTGGTAGAGCATCCCCGAGTTCCATTTCCACTAATACACATACACACACACATACACACACACACACACACACACACGCATGCACACACACACATGCATGCACAAGCACACACACTTACTTCTTCAAGCATCAACTCCAGAAAGTGGCGCAAGGAGGAGGAATGAACAGGGCTTAGACAAGGAGCAGCACTGGCCTCTGTGTGAAAAGAGCTTCTCCAGAGGTCCCCAGCTCTGCGTCTGTGAGCCGGAGGGCAAGAAGGCCACTGGTGAAATTCACACTGTAAGCCTGAAATCCAAGGGGGCCAGCATAAACCTAAATCTGATTCTGCCAGCAGAAGAACCAAGAAAACCAATATCATCAGGCAGAAAAAGATAAGGGACTCCGGGGAATCAGAAAGTGACTCTGCTTTTCCTCTTTTTTCTATTCAGGTCTCTAGAGAATCTGGTGATGGCTACTTATTTTAACAAAAGTGAATCTTGTCACTGAGGTTACCTTTCCAAATGCTCATCTTTTTCAGAAGCACCCTCACAGGCATACTACAAAATAGTGTTTTATGACAATAAATCTCAGTATCATTTAGTCCAACCATTACAGTCATATAAGTTGTATTTTTGATGCAAGTTAACTGAAATCAGGGACTTTATCTGTTAGCATGTTTGAGGTTCAGCACATGGCAACATTTGATAAGTGCTCAATGAATGAGTGGATTGGAAAGTGAATGGAATACCAGGCAAACATTAAAAGAATATCATCAAAAAGTATTAGAAGCAGTAAAGATTGCACCTAATAAAATATGAAACAAAGGACATAGAATGCCAGCCTGCCTAGTCTGTGATTCCAGTCCTAAAATATACACACATACAAACATGTTTGAAAACAGCTTCCAGGTTAATGAGAGTGCTTCTCCTCGGTTACTGTTACTGTGAATTACAGCTGTGCAGAATCTCAGTATCTACTTTGCAAAATGGGTCACGGATTCTGTAATTCAAGGTTGTTATAAAAGTGAAACGAATGTCAAACATTTGTTAGATATGCAAATGAATGTGTTTCCTACCCTTCCTTCCTTTTGCTTTTATATCTGTCCAGCTAAAAAAATTTTGTTTGTAATTTAGCCTTGTTTTCCAGTTTCTCTCAAATTTATGTGAAGCTCACAATTAACATTCTGCTGATCATCTACCTGAAGCCAATCCTGTACGAAAATTAGTGATCCTCTTTGTCTTCTTGGTAGCAGTGCATTTGCTTTTTTAAATTGAGATAGCATTCTTTTCTACTAGGAAATGTTTTAGTGAAATAATTATCTCAGTATTTTAATAAGTACAATGTGTCATGCACTTTATTAGACTGAATATAATACAGTCCCTAATCTCCAGGGGTTTACAACCCAGAAAAAGACGAACAGATGTACTACAAATGATAGGTTAATGAGGCAGATGCTCAAGCTGTAGTGAGGTCTGGGTGTGGGCAAAGAGGAAGGTAATAGGATCCACCTCACCGCAGGAGGATCAATACAGTTTTATGGAGGAAGTGATAGGAGATCTGATTCATGTTATAGGAGCAGGTGGATTTTAAATGGCAGGAAAGGAGGTAAAGCAGCCAAGAAGAAAAAGAATATTTTCTGGAGGATTTTTCATTCTAGGTAAAGAAGCCTGGGGCAGTCTTTCCCTTAGTAGCTTTACTCACAAACTGATTTCAAAATCCAGTGAGTTTCTGATTACTAAACTTCCTTCACTTTTACACCAAAAGAAAGTCTTAAAGCTGACACAAAGATGTATTTACAAGCACATATTTGTGTCTTAATTTATGCTTCTGCAAATCAGGTCAGATTTTAGAGACACTGCTGCAGTACTTTTTCAAACCTGAGAGAGGATTACAAGATGCATCCTTGGTACAGAGACTTAATTTTATGGTATCTTTCATTGCAGTAAAAGTATGATACAGTCCCTGTTGCATTAATCACTTGGAAAAGCATGTAGTAGGTTTTAGCAACTCATGTAAAACATGCAGGGACAGTTTTCCATCCAACAAGATCAAATGATTCATCTATTGCAAATAATTCTACTCCAATTCAAAATAAATGCAAATGCTAAACCTTTTCTTTTGCTAAGGGGTTCACTCCTCCCTGAACTTCTTCTTCCCTCCCCTCACCTGGGTGAGGCCGATTTACCACCAGCAGACATCAGTGTCACCTCCTCTGGGATTTCAAAAAGCCTTTTCTGTTTGTTCCTTTATCTCCCTGTGTTCTACATCCTAACAAATGCCTATTAATTATCCATCTCCTTCACAACATTCCTGAACTGTAAGGCCTTTAAAAGAACGCAGACTTGTAACCAAAACTAGGGGCTGAAGAACAGGGCTGCACCAGGTGTGGTGCCTCACACCAGCAATCCCAACTCAGGAAGCTGAAGCAGGAGGATCACTGTAAATTCGAGGCCAGCCTGGGCTGCAAAGTGAGTCCACGGCCAGCCTGAACTGCATAGCAAAACTCCGTCTCAAAAAAAGACAAAAGAAAAACAAAACAAAACAAAGACTCCCTGGGGTTTAATTTCAGCTCCACCACTCAATGGCTGTATGGCTTTATGTGCTTAATCTCCCCATCCCATGGCTTCCTCACTTGGAAAATGGGAACCCTAACAATACTTACCTCATAGAATTGTTATGAAATAAAATGATTTAGCATTTTAAAGTATTTATTCCACACTGCGACATATGCTGAAATACTATACAGATGTAGTAACTTTTAAATTATTATTTAATTACCAGTATATAGCTCAGGATTAACACGATTCCTGGCACTCAAGAGATAATAACTGTGTGTTCAATAAATGAATGGAAAAAATCATTTATCAGAAAAATTTTTCTCATCTTATTTTTCCAACTTTCCCTGCCTCTCTTCCTCCTGCCTTCCCAGCCCACTCCAATTCCTGCCCTTTCATTCTTTCTCCCTCTTTCACTCTCATTTCAGACATTTACTCAATGCACGAAGTCAGCATAAAGCCTTGAATTAAAAAACATCAATTAGGGGCTGGGGATTTAGCTCAGCAGCACAGCGCCTGCCTGGCAAGCACAATATTGTGAGTTCAATTCCCGGTACCGGAAAAAAAAAACAACAAACAAAAACATCAATTACAAGAGAATGAAGTAGTGGCTTCTTTGCAACCATGAATATACCATTTAGCATATCAATTCAGCAACTTAATGCCTAGCACACTTTGATACAAGTAACTTTATGCCTATACTCTCTTAGACATGGTCTACAGTGAAAACCTCTCCTGTTAAATATTGTGAAACTGTTTTAAAAGCACAGTATTTTAGGTTAAAATCAACATCTTCCTTAATTTAAGCACATTATCACATTAACTTCCCTGAATTATTTTTATTTTGTATTATAAGACTTCAAGATTAGACAGTTAAACCAAATGTAAATTATTTCCAGGTAAGCAACGAATATAGACAACAAAAGAATCAGACAAAACGATCAGTAAAGGTGAACAGAGGTCATCTGCTGGGAACACAGAATTGTATGTGTAGCTTAAGGAAAGAAATCCAGAAGGTCCAGGTAATGTCTGAGGCAGAGAGGGGCATCTGGCAATTCCAAGCGGAAGTGACAAAGACAGAAATCCAGGTAGCCTGGGAAAGTGCATGTACTCAGATAAAGAAAGTGTGTAAAGAGAAAATAAGAAAATATGGGGTGGAGAGCGGGGGAAAACACCAGTCAGTCAGAGAAGCACACCATGAAGGCATTGGGAGAACATTGAGATTTCTCTCTCTGTTCTTGGGTCAGACCTCTTGGGCTTCAGCAGCAGCTGTGTTAGTAACTCTGGGGTCCACACCTTAGATCCTAAGTTCTCCTGTGCTCATCTGTACTTCAGCTCCTGCAGAAAACTTCCCATTGCCAGATCCAACTTGCAGCCAGAGGGAAGGGAGTACTCTGAAACAAACCACAAAGACAAGACTCCCAGCGCAGGGAACGCGACACAGAGCTACTGAAAGAGCAGACAGAGCATGAGTCTCACGCAGTTTCTGGGCTGCAATAGCAGGCTGTTGGGCAGAAGCATATCCGTCACCTAGCCTTGGGGGATTATGTTGAAACCTCAGCCTTCCCTTTATACTCATCAAGCAATGTACTTTTTCTTCACAATTCAGCAACTTCAGGGGGAGTATGTCACATCTGTCTCCCACAGTCTCTTACTCATCCATTTTGTCCTCCATCCCCGTGCCTGTACCTCACACAGGGGTGATTATGTGAGTACAGTGAATTGTTTGCAAAGACTGTTGCCAGAGTGGACAATTACTGTTCCTTCAAAACAAGATACATTCACTACTTATGACCTCCTCAAACTCTACCTGACCGTTGGTCCAGAAGAAAAAGTCCATGATTTCCCCACGTTTCTCCAACCCACACCCAAGGCAGACAAGGTCAGACCCAAAAGTCTTCTTTCCTGAGGTAAGACTGGAACTCCTGTCATGTTCTATGAGGCTCTCCAGGCTGTCCAGTCCTGAATGCCTCAGATGGACAATGTTCCAAGCAGCTGAGCAGTGAACACACTCAGAGTCTTTTCCAAAATGAGGCCCCAAGGCTGACAGATTTGAGACAAAGTGGTAGACATTCTGCTCACCACCCTGTGTCAGCATCAAGAGATACTAATTCATTTCAGTCAGTTTCACCAGACAGATTTGCACTTGGGTCTATGGGTGCTTCATTTGTAAAGAGTTTGACTTTGGCTTTTGTCTTTTAAGCTGTTATTGCTGCTGCATCCAAGGTACATGTTTTCACAACTAGGACCAAGAGGATGAGGAGAAACTATATACTTCCTATCTCATATCATTTACAAATGTGAGAAATACAAATTATCTTTTGCTTCCTTAATACTAACTATGAGCTAGGCACTGGGAGTGCCAACTTGAAGAACAGGGTCTTTTTCACCATAGAATACACAGTTTAGTTGGGAAGAAAAAGAACTGTATTAAGACTAAAAGGTACAAGGGGATATCAGAGGGAAATTGTTGACTCCGACAGGTAAAGGTTAGAGCTGCCTTTTCTGTGGTTTGAAGAGTGCATGTGTTGAAGAAATTGCAAGAATGTGTGTGAAGTTCTTAATGAAAAATAGGAAAGGGCTTTCCTAGTAAAGGAGGTAATATATGCAGCAGCAGCAAGCATATGATTAAGATTAGAGAATCTTAATAACTATATCTGAAGGATACGGAAAGCATAAAAAATCAGGAAAAATCATCGCAGAGACCTAACTCTAACATTTATAGAACCCAGAGTAAAAATAGAAATGGAGCCCATATAACACATGTCTAAGTATATAAGCAGTATAAATCAAGCTACTCCACCATTTAAAAATAGGCTCTAGCCTCCTATATTTACAAATAAAGTCTTATAAACTTGAAGGTCAGATTGATATTCTTGTATCAATCTTGTATCAATCTCTTGTATTCCTTAAGGCTTCACACTAAAACCTGGTCCCATGTATAGCAATAGGCTCCACATTCTTACCAGCCCCAACTCACACCCCAGCCCTGGCTTTTCTGCTTAATATATATGTTTGTGAGGGGACTCCTATCACAAACACATAGACACTCTAACTTGCACAAGTGGGCTCTTTCTACAGTCCTGAAATAGTGGGAAGGAGTGTGGGGTCTTGAGTACCTCAGAGCAGTCAAGGTAAAAGAAAGAGGTGTGGCTGCAATATGGTCTCCAGTCTTGGTCTCACAGCAAATGCACACAATTGCAGAAGGATCAGAGTGCGTGTGGCCCAATGTAGTGGCCAGAACACAAGTTCCCCTATTGAACTCTTAGAGTAGACCTACTATGATGAAAGAAGAAATGTCTTGGATGCTTTTGCTCTTGGTGTCATCTGTGTACAGTGCTGTAGGTAATGCAGCTTCAATGAAGTAAGTTACATGATTGGACTGGCCTAGACGCAAGCAAAGTGGACTTGCTATCTCAAGGACACGTGCTAAAGTACAGATTATATTCTTCTTCCCCTCCTCCTCCTATGAAGTTTTCACTGAGCTCAAATATAAGACAAAAGAAATCTTTCATTACTCTATCCTCTTAAAGAACTCTTTTAGTAGTTCCATTGCCACACACAGGCAATTTTGTAACATAACTATCTCCTTTCCTCCACAGATTGTGAAATGATTATATCTCTTATGTACAAAGTAACTATTTATAAAATGTGCCTTCTCTTTAAGAACAGAATGTATCATGTACTACACTATTAAATAATGATTATAGAATTAAAATAAAGTACACGGTGACATGTGCCTTTAATCAAAGCTATTCAGGAGCCTAAGGTAGGAGGATTGCAAGTTCCAGGTCAGTCTGGGTAACTTAGTGAGATCCTGTCTTAAGAAAACTGGGGGCTGTAAGTTAGTGACAGACCAAGTGCCAAGCCATGGGTTCAATCTGCAGTACTACTACTCCAAAAAAGGAAAAATATCAAGTTGTATCTATTCTACTTACGATTTCTAAAAAATGAAACACCTAGGAATAGTTTACACAGTAACTCACATTCAGAGTGTGGGTATGATGATGTAGGGGCATTGGCCAGAAGTAATTATGAGATGGATATGCAGAGATAAGGGACTTTGGGGAGGGGCCGCAAGTCCAAAACCTCCCAGAATGCATGGTTAGAGATTAAAAGGTAGCCTATGCGGCCACAAGTACAAGTAGGATGAAATACATTGCCTTAAGGAACGTATGCCCTGGCCCTCATTCTTCCCACACTCCAATTTATTACTCTAATTTATTGGCCTAAGGTCAGTCATGTAACAAACCATCCTGACCTTCCCCTGTCCCTTACATCAATTCCTGTGCAGGTGTCCTCCTTTTGTCCTTTCTCCTTACTTCCTTGGTTTACCAATAAAAAGCCACAGAAGCTTCAGCTCAGGGCTGTTGTTATGAGACTTTCTTATACTGAGGAGCCTTGGTAAGTCCTGTCCCTCTGGGCCCTCTTGAGTTTAAAATGGACACTGACTCTGAGTACTCTCTTATCCTGTATGTCCAAATGGCCATGAACCATGACGTTATGAGATATCCTAAACCATATAAAGGTGTGGAGATTATATCAATTTTCTATATTGTTACCACAAACTTAATGGTTCAATACAACACAAATTATTATAGTCCTGGAGGTCAAGAATTCAAAATCTGTCTTAGTGGACCAAAATTAAGGATCAGCAGGCCACTTTCCTGGAACTGAGACAAACTAAGTAACAACGTCAACTTGAAGGGAAGATTCTTTTAGCGCATAGCTCAGTCCCTGGTCAGCAGACTCCAAGGCAGAAATAGAATGGCGGAAAGGCACTGTAGAGTAAGGAAAGCATTTGATCCATGGCGATCAGGGAGAGGAGGAGAGAAGACAATTCAGAGAAGAGAATACACATTCTAGATCATGACCACGTGGACTCATCTCTGCTGATCAGGCCTTATTGTTGGGTACAGTGCCTATCGAAATCTAATTTATAAATAATTTGATTACTAATTAACTTTAAATACATGAGATTCTGAGGAGACATTTTAGATAGCGACAGTAGAACTTAGTCCCTCTGGAGACTCTAGGGGAGGCTCTGCTTCCTTCACTTTGCTAACTTCTATAGGCCACCCACATTCTTGGGTTCATACACCATTTTCAAGCCGGCAACAAAGCATCTTCCAATCTATTTCTGACTTTGAACCTCTTCCCTTTTATTTAAGACCCACTGCTATGATACTGGACTCACTTGGATAATCTAGGGAAATCTCTTTTTCTTAAAATCCTTAACTTATATGCATCATCAAAGTTTCAGTGCCACATAAAGGAATATCAGGTTCACCGAATGAGGACATGGGCATCTGGGAGGCCATTATTTGGCCTGTCACAGAAGTCAACATCTGTAAAATATGAGCAAAGCAGTAAGGTAAATATAAAAACTAACTACTCTTAGACCATACAACTTGAATAAAAAGTGTTAAATAAAATGAAATTGTATAGACTTGTTCCTAACCTCCCAAAGTAAACACAACATAGAATAAGAGTGCATTAACTGACAGACTGTTGAGACTTACTGTTAGATTTTGTATCCATACTGAACAGTCTCACTGTATATACTAGACCTTAGCCAGTGATGTTACATTGTATTTAATCCTTGAAATTCCTGTACAAATTATACATTTAACCATTTAACCTATGGAAATTGAAAACACACTTGGAAGGTGTGTGTGTGTGTGTGTGTGCATGTTTATATATACATCCACTCTAGAGAAAAGAGTAATTACACTTCACAATAAATAAATCGGTTAAAAATTAAAACACCTTGTTTCTTACATTTTATTGTAAAGTATCTTTTCTGAAATGGCAGACTACAAAGAATATAAGCTTTTAAATTTGATTGAAAAACCATATTAAACTAGGTAATAGGATTATGCATTTTGGCAAGTAAAATTAATAGCTGCATTACTGAAAATATTATTTTATTATTTTACTACATGGCCATCATATATACCATGACAATCCAGCAATTATACAGACATGACTTATATTTAAAAGAACATTCTAAGTCTAAACTTTTTAACAGATCACTCTGGAATCTCTCTGTTCTAGCTAATTCTAAATTAGCTTCTTTTCAATTAAAAAAACTACTTTCTAGGGGCTGGGGATTTAGCTCAGCGGCAAAGCGCCTGCCTGGCAAGCGCAAGGTCGTGAGTTCAGTTCCTGGTACCGGAGAAAAACAAACAAACAAACAAACAAACAAAAAAACTACTTTCTTATTTGATATTTCTTTTGTATATAAATAGTGAAAGATAAAACCATACATTCCCTAGCATATAGAATATACACAGACATATATATCCAAATCTTTGGATATTTGTATCCAAATACATAATATATTAATTTAAATATAAATATATTAGATTTGTTTTCTACAGTGTCACACTTGAATGCACAGGCTCTCATTTATTATGAGCCTCTGGGTGAGCCCGAGGCAGACTCTAGAGTAAATAAAATCTACCTCTTCCTTTTATTCTTTTACACACCCTCCTCAAGCTTCCTCATAGCACTGTCATTTTTAATGGGTTTCCAACAATATCATTAAATTAGGCTACTCCAGTTTTACTCCTTCATGTCAATTATAAACTCAGTTGAACACATATCTACATAAGTTAGGAGTACACAGATTATATGTTTTGAACGAATGCAGAATTAATGCATGTTAAAATCAACAGTGGTCAAAGTAAATATTTTAATTATATAGTGCACCAGTGGAAAACAAGTTCAAGGTCTTATTAAGCAACTTTATTAATGAAATTTTACTATTAAAATTTTTGATACTGATATTTTAAATGTTCCACCATTAGCAGAAAAACGATCATTTCTTGTAGAGCTTCCACACTGCTCCAGTGGTCACCACCTTTCACACTTGTGATTCTAAATATATGTTTATTTTGTGGTGAATCAACAAGATGTTTAAGACATTCCTCAATTTTCTCTATCGTGTTCTTTACACATTTTATAATCCTTACTCAATCTGGATTAAAGATAATTAATTTTGTATCTTATGTCATTTTGGAAGTTATCCTCTTGTAAAATGTTGAAGTGCGAAGTTGATATTTTCTTTCATTTTTCTCAGAAAAAGTGAAGACTTTGAAAGTCAATCTTCCTTTGTTTAATTTTTTAAAATTAGAATTAAGAATCCCTGTAATGTCTATTATTCTGCTTTTTATGAAAATTTAACAAACATTTGAGGTTCAAAAGGAATATAATGTCTTTCTGAGCTGTCTACTTTATTTTATCACTTTTTGTGTGTGTGAGTGTGTGTGTGATGGGCTCTCCCTGTGTTGCTCAGGCTGGGCTTGAACTCACAGTCTCCTGTCTGAGCCCCGTGAGCAGCTATAAGTAGAAGCATGGACTACCATGCCCAGCAATACAATCACTCTGGACAGACTTATTATATTGCAATATTATTTCCAAGTGTCTTTATTTGGTAGTGTATAATAGTTTTATTACTAACAATAGGAGCATTGACAATTATTCCTCATTGTAGCATTTTACTTATACTAATGTGTACTTACACTTCGATTTATAAATCACATATGAGAATTTTACTTTAAGTTTAAGCTATTTACCTATTTCAAAAATGAATGTTCGGGGCTGGGGATTTAGCTCAGCGGCAAAAGCGCCTGCCTGGCAAGCGCAAGGTCGTGAGTTCGGTTCCCGGTACCGGAGAAAAACCAAAAATGAATGTTCACTTTTAAAAACCTCTTAAAATATTAAATGAACTATTAAATTAATTCAACAAATTAATTTACTGGTTACAATTACAATTACTGGTTACAATTAATTTATTGGATACAATTTATGCACAAAAATCCTTTGTATCTCAATACAGAAGTAATGAATAAGTTTAAAAGTAAATTAAGAGGGGCTGGGGATTTAGCTCAGTGGCAAAAGCGCCTGCCTGGCAAGCGCAAGGTCATGAGTTCGGTTCCCGGTACCGGAGGAAAAAAAAAGAATAAAAATAACAGAAATTACTTTTAAAAAAATAAATAAATAAATAAAATAAAAGTAAATTAAGAAAATAATTCCATTTGCAATAATATCCAAAGAATAAAATACTTAGGAATATATTAAATCAAAGAGGCAAGAGACTTATACACTATAAAGTATAATTCATTGCTGAAAGAAATTTAAGGGGTGCAAATAAATGGAAGGTATCCCCATGTTCATGGACTAGAGGAATTGATATTAAGATGTTAATACTATCTATAGTGGCCCACAGGTTTTGTCAAATAACTATGAAAATCTCAATATCATTTTTTCAGAATCTATTTTTCATATAGAAAATCAGCCTACAATTCATATGTAATATCAAAAGATTGTGAACAGTCAAAGCAATTTTGAAAAAAAAAAGATATTTCATCTCCCAACTTCAAAATTGTTTACAAAACTATCATAAATAAAATGATACAGTGTTATTGTAAAGATAGACTTATTTTGACCAAGAGAATACACTAGAGGGCCTAGAAAGGAACCATCACATATATGGTGAAAAGAATTTGACATGGGTGAAAAGAACTACATGTAATAGCTAAAACTGTAAAGTCCTTAGATGAAAATTGAAAAAGAAAAAACCTTTTTGACATTAGATGTCACAATAGAACAAAAAGCACATGCAACAAAAGAAACACAGGTAAGTTCAAACATATAAAAGTTTAAAACTTTTGTGTAGCTCAAGACATAATCCAAGAAGTGGGAGGATTATTCTCCAGTCATATATCTGGCGGATTGTTATGAAGAACCCATAAAGAATTTCTACAACTCAACAATAACAACAACAACAACAACAACCTAATGAAATGACAGGCAAAAAAATTTAAATAGACATTTTTCCAAAAGAGATATTCAAATACTTAATAAGCACATTGTCTTGGTTACTTTTCTCTTGTTGCTGAGACAAAATACCCAACTCCCAAAACGAAGGAAGGAAAGGTTTACTTAGCTTACAGTTTGTGGAGGTTTCAGTCCATACTTGGCTGGCTCAGAGGCAGAAGGTAGCAAAGCAACAAGAGCAAAGGAGGGAATGGCAGCCAAACAGCAAACAGCCAGAGCAAACTGGAGGGGAGGAATGGCTGCAAGCAGCTTCTTTCCCTGCCTTAGTTTGTAAACAGGCTACCCCAACCTAAGGGGCGTGTAGCTCTCACATAATCTCCATGCCCTCCTCTTCCACAGGCTCAGGATGTATACAA
>NW_004955443.1:3622323-3659923 GCF_000276665.1 Chinchilla lanigera | reverse complement strand
TTAAATCATCCTGCTGGGCTCTTTGTTCTTGATTCTCAATATAAATCTGGCTAAAAGCCTCCAACAATAGTCATGCCACTTCCCCAACGTCTGACTGCCTTGAAATTTCTTTTGCTAGATTAACCAGTCCACTGCCGCCCTTAATCTCAGTCTTAGGCAAAGTCTCTGGACAAGAGCAAAATGTAGACAAACTTTCTGCCAAGCCATAACACACATCATCTGGAGTCCAATAACCAATGAAATCCTCCTTCCCAGCAGAAACCTCCCGAACCTCGTCTTTACCAGCACGATTTCTGTCAGCCTTCTGGGCTTCTGAGCTCTGACTAGAATCTCCCAGACAAAACAGCCGAAGGTGTTCTAGCGCTTTTCTTTCAGGCGACATCTCTGAACCTTTCTGAACACTTCCCACAAGCCATTTCCAAAGGCTCTTGAACCACATGGTCAGATATAGTCACAGCAAGATCCCACTCCTCTGGTACCAAATTCTGTCTTGGTTACTTTTCTCTCGTTGCTGGGACAAAATACCCAGTGCCAAAATGAAGGAAGAAAAGGTTTATTTAGCTTACAGTTTGTGGAGGTTTCAGTCCATACTTGGCTGGCCCGAAGGCAGAAGATAGCAAAGCAACAAGAGCAAAGGAGGGAACGGCAGCCAAACAGCAAAGCAGCCAGAGCAAAAGGGAGGAATGCAAGCAACTTCTTTCCCTGCCTTACTTTGTAGACAGGCTACTCCGACCTAAGGGGCGTGTAGCTCTCACATAATCTCCATGCCCTCCTCTTCCCCAGGCTCAGGATGTATACAAAGTAAGCATTCTGGCTTCCTGCTGAGTCACTTAGCCAAACCTCTAGACTCCCCAAGTTGACACAATGTATCAACCATAACACACATGAAAAGATGTTCAACATTTCTAAACAATAGGAATATACAAGCCACAACTACATCGAGATATCCACTCACACACATTAAAGCAGTTACTATTAAGTAAAGAGACAAAACAGAAAAAAAGAGTTACTTATGGTGATGTGGAGAAACTGGAACTCCTGAGCATTGGTAGACATATAAGTGGTGCAGTAGCTATGGAAAGCTGTATGGCAGTGCCTCAGTAAGTTGAAATAGAACTTCCATATGATCTAGCAATTCTACTTCCTGTTTTATACACCAAAAAACAAAACCACAACGTTTAAGAGATATTTTCCCAATTGTGTCTATAGGAGTCATATTCACAAGAGCCAAAATGTGAAAGCCAGTAAGTGTCCATGTACAGATGATCGAACAAGATGTGGTATACAAAGGGAATACTACTCAACCTAAAAAACTAAGAATAATCTGACACATGTTGCAACATGAATAAACATGTTTAAGGAATTAAGGATTGTTCTTTAATGGATATGAGCTTTAACTTTTGCAAGATAAAATGGGTTCTGGAGCTTGATTGTGTAAAATGATGAACTTAATAGAGCTGAAGTGGGTAGGTATGGCAAATTTTATGTATTATGCCACAACTAAATTTGAATGTCCAGGATTTAGAATCAGTACAAATGGAATGCAATGCTTGTACTTCTGCTGTACTGATTAGATATTATGCTAATCCACTTGACTCCCTGCAATTTCAGAGTCACCAAAACTAACACAGAGATGCCATTCAGCAAATCAATCTTCTACACCCAAAGCATGAAACTTAAGCCAAACAAGAAGTTTGGTCCAAATTTCAGGGTCTATACCAAACTTAATGACAACCTTAAAAAGGGAACTTAAAGAATCTTACCAATTGTGACAATTTCAGAAATTTTGGTAGACAGGCACAGAACAAGGTTTTGCTCATGCAACCTTTGTGCATTACCCTTAATCTGCACAGGGCATAACATTTAAACTTGTATTCATTTCAGTAATGCAGCATACTGGACCAATAAGATTTTACTGCCCCAAATACTCTGAATAAGGCTCTTCCTGCTTTAAAATGGTGCCTGAGAAATGACATGAAGCCCTACTGAAAGAGATAAAATCTATCTACTGAGAGAGAATTTGTATCACTCTCATTTCTTAGAAGTGTTACACAATGATGTAAATGGCTTTCTGCAAAATAATGCATCAACAAATGTTAAATGCTCTAGTTTTTGACCATATGTTTTGGGTTATTAATAAAATATAATTTGGATTTATGGGTCAGGATTATAATTACCATTACATAGTTTCGGTTATTACTCAGATTACCCACAGTATCAGACTCAACCCTTAGTTAAACTGTGTGTGCTGAAGAACAGTTTAAACAGCTCTGAATCACACCGGTTTCCTCTGCCAATATTGACGATCGTTCAAAGACTACAGGCCCTATTAGTCTGATTCACTCAAATAAAATATCATTTTAAAATGCTTAGTAAGCATTTTATCACATTAAAGATTGAAAACTTCAGAAGCTAAGACTAGAAAAGTGAGATAATCCCAAGTAGTGCATATAACTTGCTTTCCAGGTTACATGAAGAGAAGTATAAAAATGGGGAGATGAGTTTACATGCAAAGAACTGTCTACCTTCATCATAATTTCTTCCTTGAACATTGCACTATAAAGTTTATCATCAACTATAGCTCTGTATAGCTGAAAAACATCTATTTTTACAAAACACCAAGAATGCTACCAAATGATATTCATGAGATCAACAAAAATATATCAAATGGTAAGAATAGATATGGACAAAAAAGCACTTTCTTCCCAGGCTAAAAAGCAAGAATATTGATCACCACTAAGACATAGAAAAAGTGCTGACACTGGTTACCAGTTCCTGGTGGGAAATATGAGAAAGATGCAATATTGTGACAACGAAGCAGAGTCGTACTCCTTCTACAGATAAGCAGTAACTGTAGTAAGGACAATTTTGTGGTCTTAGGTGAGTGGGATAATTTTAAAAGCATTATAAGGACAAACCATCACTCTCTTCAAGATCAGGCTCAGGTTTTGGGGAAGGAACCATGGTACAGAGAAAAACAAACTTATTTTCTTTTCTAAAAGGTATAAAGAAAATTAAAAGAAAATAGAGATCTTTTCTAAAAATAATATATTCCTAAAATTTCAGCATCAAAATTTCCTAAAATGTGTAAATTATTAACATACCTGTGCAGCTTAAATAGGTAGGAAAAATTACAAAATAATTAAAGAATTAAAATTGCACCAACAATGTTAGTAACTATATTTTCAAAACAGAGCAGCTATTAAAGGTTACAGTAGCAAAAGAAAGAGGTACTTGAAAAGGAGGTCTACCTATCTTGTTAACATTATAAATATTAAACTCAATTATAAACCCTACTTGACATCAAATAAGCACTTCTTTAAAAATTATTATATATTAACAATGGAATTTCTGAATGGTAATCATCAGAGCGCTCAAGAATTTTATAAATTTTCAAGATTAGAGTAAGTAGTGCACCAGTACTAAGAATTCATAGACATAGAAGATACATATATAGATGATATAGATGTAGATACAAATATAGATATAGATACAGATACAGATATAAATATATATATGTGTATATATACATATATATACAAATATATATGTAGAGAGAGAAGGGCTGAAAAACATCCAAGCATTTTATACACTTAGTTAACTATCACTAGTGTACTTTCTAAGTAAGTCATTTCAAAGTACATGAGAATGTACCAAAAAGAACATTTATTTTAAAATATAGACCACTTGTTGCAGAAACAAAATGACAAATAGCACACTCAATCAAGTCAGAAGGAAAAATAACATCTACTAATTACCTAAAATAAGGCAAGGATGGGAAGTTTTCAAATGTACCACCTCCATTTAGTTAATGGTAGGTCCTAGGTGGGTCCTACTTCCCCTCTCTATAGACAGATAGTATCAGAAAGATCAAGTACCTAGACCAAGTCTACAATTCACAGAAATGGGATTTTATGGTATGTCTTCCTTGAGCTTCTAAATTCCTTGGACTTCAACATACAACAATAATGCATCTTCACGAAAATTTAGGGTTGGGGGCATTTATGAGCGGTAGTGCTTAGCACATGTCTAAGTCACTTCCCTGGTTGCTGGGACAAAATATCTGATATTCACAATTTAAAGAGAATAGGATTGTTTTGGCTCGCATTTCAGTCCCCGGTTGGCTGGCTTCAAAGCTGGACAGCAAGATGGAGGTACACGGGGAAGCAGAGGTGCTCATAGCATGGCAGACAGGAAGCACAGGCAGGTCAAGTCAGCCATACTGCTTCCACATTCCAGTCACCTTCCAAAGGCATGGGGCTGTGAGGGCCACTTTAAATCTAAACTATAATAACATGTGTAACAGTTTGCTTTGGTCCCCTACCCCCCCCCCAAAAAAAAGAAAGAAAGGACAGAGCAATGAAGGGAGATAGGCATAGAGCAAGGGAGGGAGGGAGGGATGCAGGGAAGGAGGAAGAGAAGAAGGAAGGAAGGAAGGGAGGAAGGAAGGAAGGAAGGGAGGGAGGGAGGGAAGGAGGGGGAATAAGGGTAGACTCTGGTCTTTGTGTAGTATTTCAATAGAAAGGCAGTTTTAAACAATATGTATTCCCATATCATAATAACTAAAGGCATAAAACTCCCTGCTACAATCATCATTATCTCTATTTTTAAATTCACACATCCAATTATGTCTTGGCTTCAAATCCAAGTTTTCTTACATCATAAAATTTCCCTAAGCTCAAATCAAATCGTTTGAAACACACATTTTTTCCACTGTATGTGCTATGAAATAGAAGAAACGTTTCATCTAGGAACTTTTGATTAAGACTCTCTACCAGGCCAAATTCTCAAAAACAGTAACAACAAACAGAACAACAAATCTTTTAGTTTTATTCAGTAAAGAAACAGACACCTCATCAATTGGGCATGAATTTAACTGAAAGTAATGGAAGAATTTATTGAAAGGGACAAACATTTTCTCACATCACAAAAACATTTAACTTCTGATATACGTCCTAGTCCAAAGACTCTGCAACATTTGGGTCTTAACTGTGTGATCCTGTAGGTTTTTCCTTCTTGATGGACGTTCACTTTCTCAAGAAGGCTGCTTAGGTTGCCAGCAAGACAGCTGCACTTGCAAGAAGTACAAAAGAATAGAATCATTCAATGGTTTTCCACTTTTAATGAAAAATCAGAACCTTAGCTCTAATAGAGTTGTGCGCTTGCTCCAACCCTAGGAGCCAAAAAGGCAGGAAAAGTTAATGTTCCCACTTCCAGACCCTGGGAAAAAGACACTAATGACAGAGAGAGGTATGGGGACATGTGTGACCCCATTGCAGCGTTTGCCCCAAGAACTACTCAAGGGAGGTTCAAATATTCTTTAAATATTTCTCTTATATTTAATTTTAATAAAAAGCTTGTATTTTCCTCTTTCAAAGGGAACTAACTCTCTCTTTAGAAAACAGAAGTTTTTGTTTATTGTTGCTCATGTGTTGAAATTAAAATATATTGTTGGAATTAAAATATGCTGGCAAATGTTCTTACTGTGTAAGAAAACATCACAAGACTTTAACCAATTCTTTCATGTGCAGTATATTCTAATTTTAATACCTAACAAATGCAATTTAATTGTGATTACAAACCCGGTGTAGCATAATATATATCATGAAATCTACATTTTTAAAACCGAACTAAATTTTCTTACAGTTACAGTTTTTTTTAGAGAAAAGACATTTCACTGATATGTTGCTATAGGAAAAATCACTGACAGAGGATTGAAATATTTATACTTAGGTTCACAATATGAGAAGTGTATTTTATTTCATAAGGGACTCATGAGAAAACATCTTTGAAAGGATACATGTCAAGTAAATAACTGGAATTGCTACACCTCTCAACTCTTTAAAGAGTTCCAATTATTTTGTCTGTTTCTCTTATTTCCTACAATTTACTTGGAAGTAAATTTTAAAAGTCAACTATTTCAGTCCATTAAATCAGGGACACAAGAAAGGAATGTCTAGTTGTCTGTAAGAGTTAATGTTCACCTTTCATCTTTACCACCTTTGCTCCTGAATAGATTGGATTCTCTGCGTGACTTTTCACTAGAAATGAAAGAAAGAAGCAAAACTCAAGTATAAACATCAGAAGTAAAGTACAAAGAAAAGCGACATCTTAAATCACATAATGAGTACTAAGTTACTCATTAACAATCTACATGCATCCACTATATTCTAGCTGTTGGGGACAGCATGAATGAAGGATTCTCTAGTAGGTATCTCCACTGTCTGCCAAATATAGCAGGCTTTGAAGTCTATCATTTCATACCACTTTAGTCTCTCACACAATTAAGGTCCAAAGTAGACTCTAAAAGTCACATAGTACAAGATCATTTTGGGGTAATTTTTCTGGAGAAGAAGAAAGCAGACTTATTCCACACAGGGTGATCCTTTAAACTAAGCCCTGTAGAATGAACCAAGCTTCTACAGAAACAGCTCTAGTGTAGCCAATATGGAATAGGCAGAACTTTCTGAGCACTGCATTTACAGAAGAAATGGCAGACATGGGTCCCGGTACAGGGGGAACACCAGGGCACTGATCCTGAAGAAGTACGAGTTGAAGGTTGCAAGTAGGCCATGACCAAATAATGTGGATCCCTGGAGTCCCTAGAAAGAAGACTGGAATTAATTTCAGTAAACAAATGAGAAGAGACTTAATGAAATGCCCTTCAAAAATTCCATCATGTAAATCACAGAAGGAAAATTATTCAGTAAATCAGGCCCGGGCACAGTGAAGAAAGCTAAGATGGCACTCTTTCACAGAAGACAAGGGAAGAGAGAGTTTCAGTGAGTGAATGGGGACTAATTAATACTGCCAGCAGTTACAGGCACACATAGGGGTCATTCTACATTTTCAAATTTTTTTAGTTATGTCCCCATCGTTGGGAAAGAATACCCCATGCTCTCATCAGAGGAGAGGTACTTCTTAACTGTTGGTTTCAGTCTGTTATCAGCTAACTGGCTGATAATAGGTTGAAACCAACAGTCAAAAAGTATAGTCAGAAAAAAGACCAAAAAAATGTACTGAAAGGAAATGGCAGAAAGTTGCTTACCCATTTCAATTAGAAAGTATAGAGAAAAGAGGAGCAATGAACAAGAAGACATTCTTCCAAATATATCCACAATGACCACCACCAGCCAGGCCTTATCTCCTAAAAGCACATCCAGGTATGGGACTCCTCAGTGGATGAATCAGCTGATCAGTACACTGCCCCATCATCTGATTGACTTCCAAATACGTGAGACTTCTGGGGGGGCATTTTAGATCTAAACCATAACCTTTTAAGTCTACTTTGGCCACCAAAAGGTGCATATCCATTTCATTATAAAACATGCATTTAATGTGTCTTCAAGAGCCGCCAGTCTTAACAGGTCCAGTATTACTGTAAAGGTCCAAGTCAAGTCTCCTCTTAGATTTAGGGTCAATCCAGTTTTGAGTTCTTATAAAAATAAAAATCAAAATTAAGTACTTAAAAAAAAAACAACAAAATTAAGTACTTCCAATAATGGCATAAGGTAAGTGTTTTCATTCCATAAAGGAGAAATAAGAGGATACAAAGGATTGGGACCAAAGCAAGATTGAAATGCAGCAGGGCAAACATTAAATCCTGTAGCACCCTGGGCAAGTGGCGGTGAGCTGTGAGCTCCAAAACGCTTGGAGAGCCCCAGACATATGGCCTTGCCTCTTTCAGTGCAGATGACCTCTCTTTGGGGCTGGCTATGCTTGCTGTCTGCAGCTTTCCCTAGCAGACTTTCCACCTTCCTGGCATATTCAATTTTCTGGGTTCCCCACAGCACCTTTGGCTTTACTCTTATACTTGCACGCATTTCCCTCCCAGGGACACACTATCTGACATCTCTGACCTTCTTCTAAAAACCTGAGTGGAAGCTTTCATGACTCCATAACTCTTGAATTCTGCATGCCTGAAAAAAAAAGAAAAAGAAAAAGAAAAACCCAGCACCACATGGAGGATTCCAACATCTTCCCTAAGCTTGATCAGTAATCTGGGCTTTACTGGATCAAGGCTGCAGAGACCAGTGAGTACTTCCATGATGAAATGAATCTCCAGGCACCAATTTCCTAGGCACTCCTTCTCAAGCAGGTGACCCAGGCACTCCTTTTTCACTTTATCATCTTCGAACCTGGCATAGATGGGCCCTTGCTAATCCCTGAGGTGCTTTCAAAACATTGTTTCTACTGTCCTGATATAAAGCACTTGGCTTCTCTTAATGCTAACCTTTTTAGTAACCATGTGCTCCATGGCTCCAACATTGCAGGTGCTTCTTTTCTGATGAAACTGAAAACTTTTCATATCTGCTTTTTGTTCCTACTTCTCCCTGTACGTCTAGCTAAAAGCCACCAGCAGTACCCATACCACAGCCTCAATATTGGGTGCTCTGGAAATTTCCTCTTCCCAACTAATTAGTCAACCATCTTTAAATACAGCCTCATAAAAGTCTTAGGACATGAGCAAAATGTAAACAATTCCTTGCCAGAATGCATAGTCTCTAGTTCAGTTTCCAATACAGTCATCATTTCTATCTAATACGGCCTGAGCCTGGCATTTATTGTGTACATTCCAATGAGGATTGTGGTCATCTTAACTCTAATTTGAATCTCCCATCAATCTCTATTTACATAATTCTAGTGTTTCTCAAGCTGGTATCTCCAATTCTTTTCAAACTTTTCCCATAAACCAATTCCACAGGCTTCTAACTCACACAGCCAGGTACAGTGACAGAAATGGTTCCAGCATCTGGTACCAGTATCTGCATTAGTCACTTTCCTGTCACTGTGACAAAATACCCATGTCTGCAACTTAAAAGACAAGTTTATTTTTGCTCACAGTTTCAGTCTACGGCCTGCTGGCTGTAAGGCAGAAACAACATGCAGAAGGCCACTCCAGAGTTAAGGTACCCAACCCATGGCAATCAAGCTTTAGGAAGAAAAAGGGAGGAACAGGGACAAGAAAGCATCCTCCTGGGGCATGCCTATAATGACCCACCTATACAACAGGCCTCACCTCTTAACAGCATATCCAGGTACTGAACTCATCTTTTGATGAGTATGGCACTGCCATGACCAAAACACCTTCCAAAAACATGACAATTTGGGGGAGGATGATATTTTAGATCTAAACCATAAGACCACTGTAAAATATAATTTATTAGTGAAAAACTTCAAACAACTACATTTTGCAAGTGAAAGGAGTAAGAGAAATAACAGTAGAGAGAGGCCACTCCTTAGAAATAATATGAAAAATGCTGGGATATGGAATTTTAGTTGGGATGGACACAAGACCAAAGAACCCAGGGAACAGGGAAACTGAGGATATTAGCAAAATTTAACTTAGAGGAGGCAAGAGGGGAGGATCTAATTCAGAAAAAGAACAGTTAACTAAGATAAGTTTCAAGGAAAAAGAAGACTGATAGTCCCTTTTAAAGAATTAGAAAAATGACAGTTCACAGTTGATGATCTGCAAGCAAGAACAGGATATATAATAATTGACAGTGGGCATCATGCGTGGGGACTGAGTAAAAAGAAAAATAGGAGGAACATAGTCTGTTACATATCACAGGTCCTCACAGAATGAAACAGAACAATCTAGTCATAGTAAGGGTCTGATTGAGGTTGCTTAACATGCATCACACAAATGAAGTAAAAAGCCCTGATTGGGTGGGAGTACATTTACCTCTGCCCAACAGCAAAAGGACCATAATATTTTGATGAACATCTACTCTAATAAAAGACATGGAAGTGAAGTAAGGTCGATTATGTTCCAGATGAGCCAATCCTTATAATATTTCTGAAACGACTTTGAGTGCCCCTCTCTCATTCTTTAAGCTAGGATTCTGTGTATGTGTGTGTGTGTGTGTGTGTGTGTGTGTGTGTGTGTGTGTGTATGATGAAAGAGACCCCAAAATTAATTAGAAACTAGATAATCCATTGACTCTAACTCTACTGTTCTAATACTGTGTGTGTATGTGTGTGTGTGTGTGTGTGTAATGTGTGTAATGAAAGAGACCCCAAAATTAATTAGAAACTAGATAATCCATTGACTCTACTGTTCTAATACCTTTCAAATGGTACAACTGACATTGTCATTCCTTTCTTATTTAATTACATTTACTTATTTTGTTTGCTTATTTCATTGCTAGAAGAAAACGAGCTGCATTTTCTCAATCATACTTAACTTCTGTTAACAAATTTTAACAAAGCTTCTTCAAATTCTAAGACAATGGCTTAGATTGCCTAGTCAATATCAAATGTTGAGTGTTTGACAGAGACATTTAAAATTCTTTTGAAGTGAAGAATTTCATCTACTTTCCCAACATTTCAATCAAATAGTGATGTCAGGTCAAAACAATAATCCCCCTGTCTCCTCGTTTCTCCCTCTCCCAAGATACTGTAACCATGCTCAGACTGGAGAGAAAAAAAGAGAGAAATAAAACGCACACATCAAAAGCATTCTTTTAGCATCTTCAATTCTATAAGCTTAATCAGTCTCATGGGAATTTACTCTGGCTACTTTATTTTAGTTCAGTGGCAAAATTTCATAACCTTCTTTTGATCCTGAGTTTCTTAAGACACGGTTTGTGCGATAAGTAAATAGTGGAGGCTTACAGTGCTGAGGGCTTCCCAGCAAGACCTTACAGTTCCGAGCTTTCCCCCTCATCACCATATCAGAAAGCCTGCACGCTTAGGAAAGCTCTACAACGACTACAGTGTTTCGTTGCCTATTTTAAATGTATTTCTCACTTTGTGCATCTTTTCTCAAACATGACACTGTCAAAGAAAAAGGCCAGTTTGGACCCATGATTAAGAACCTGGGCTTTGACATCAGAATGATCTGAATTGAAGTTGACTTTACACAAATCACTTTACCTCTCTGAATCTTGGTCTTCTCATCTATAAACAAAGATAGGAATACTATTTATGCTATAGTTGCCTCAAGAATTAAAGTTAATATATATAGAATGTTTAACACAGGACACAGGACATGCTACATTTTAAATGGCAGCTACCACTTTTTTATTTAGTCCTCTCTTTTTATTCTCATTTATTAATACTCTGTAATCCTTAAAATTCATCCCCTATTCTATCTGGAAGATTCAGCATTATTATGACATTAAATAAATGAATTCATAATTTACATTGCCAAGACCAACACACCCTTCCCAAAATATCTTTACACAAACAACCACTACGTTTGACAAACTGAAATACATATTGAATCATGAGGGATTCAGTAATGTTTCCTGAGAAATAAAGGACAATTCAGAAGGATTTTTAATACTTCTTAGAGTCTAGTCATGTGGCTATGTGAGTTTTCATTTTAGTATTTCTAAGTTTAGGTGTTTCAACCTCAAATATTTATTTTCTCTTTTAAGTGTAAACCTTGGCTCAATAAAGTAGTGTAAACAATAATTTAGAAATACATATATTCCAAGACTCTGTTTCCACTGGGCATTAGAAATCCTTAATAGAATACCAATATTTAATTGCTATTTAATGGAAATTAATTGGCATATGACATTCAAATATTTTAGAAGGGAGGAAAATGAATAAATGCAATGTTTCAAACTGAGAGAAAGAAAACTACATAGAAGAAAAGGTCTACAATAGTGCCCCCATTAACTGCTATGTAAATTTAAGCAAAGTCTTAAATCTCAGAGGCAAACTTAACTCTGACGTGAATTAAGCTTAAGCTTAAAAATTTTTGCTTCTTAGGTCCAGTGATGAGTCCTACATAAGTATTTACACTTCAGTTTTACCAAAATTTGCAAAAGGAATTTTTAACTCTAACTGGTGATAACTGTTGTCTCTGTCCTCACTCACTGACTTCTATCATACCTGTCATGGCAACTGATACTCCTCATGATAGTGGTTCTGAGCACCTGAGTAATCTGCTAAGGTTAGATTAAGAATACTTTAGTGGGCTATAATGAAATCATTGTAAGTAATTTCTAATTTGTTAGCCACCCCAGTATAAAAATGGCTTCTAAGAGCTCACCTACTGTCCACTGATATAACCCAGCCTTGTAACAGAAAAACACACACAGAAGATTCCATCACGATTTCAATGTGCCCTTTGGCTCCCAGCCCTGGAAGCTGGTGGTCAGTGCAAGCAAGCAAGGCTGTAAAGGAACAGAACCAGAAGTAAGCCTACCATTTCTCAAACATTCAGTGTAAAATTCAGCAGAGAAATGTCATCCACATGCAGTGCAAACTAAAAATATCTCTTGTCAAGAGCACCAACTCTACACAAGAAATGTAAACAATGTGTGCTGCAAACATGTACCAAAAAAAAAAAAAAGAAGAGGATCAAGAGATGAAAGAAGGCAGCAGGAGGGAAGGAAAAAGAGTGAAGGAAGGAATGAAGATGTGTTATGTACATGTACCAACTCCACACAAGAAACATAAGCATTAGGTCCTACACACATATACTAATAAAAAGAGTATATTCAATAGTACAGCATAAATACCTAAAAATATATCAGTTGAGTAGCAAAAGGGAGTTTATTAGAATTACTTTGCTGGCCTCAAATCCCTAGCAATACCGCAAAAAGAAAATGCATTTGAGTACAGTCACACATTTTATACATCCCAACAACATAAACATATTTTAATTCATCCAGAAAAACTAATCTATTTTCTATAGAAAGTATCAAGTTAACATGTCGAGGGTAGAGACATAGTATTTGTTTCCTAGGGATGTTATAACACAATACTGGAGACTGTATTAAACCAGAAAAATGTATAGTCTCCAACTTAGACATTTGCACGTATTCATGCCGGAATTTTCAGGCTGCAGGTTTGGGGGTCTGCTTTCTCCTGGCGCCCCTCTCCTTAGCTTGCAGTTGGCTACGTTCCCTCACTGCCCCACATCCTCATTCCTGCAGCCCATCTGTGTGGCCTCATCTTTTCTTATAAAGCTATAGTCAGATTGAATTAGGACCACACCAGAGGCCTTGTTTTAATTTAGTTCCCTCTTTGAAGGACTTACCTCCAAGTGTCACATTCTAAGATGCAGGAGATTATGGTTTCAAGATGAATTTGGAGAAGCATATTTCATGCCAGGCATTAAGAGTACACAACCAAAAAGTGCAGTAAAGAAAGTAACAAATACATGTGGTAGGCAATTAATAATGTTTCAAAAATATATATTGCTTGTATGGATTTTGTGATATTTCTGACATTTTCCATCTTTAAATTTATAATTTGTTGCAATTCATTTTCTCATACAAAACATTCACTGCTGTATCTAATATTTGTTCATAATTTATTTTGTACCTTTCCTTAAAAAGAGCCTCCTGATAGTGTGTTAGGTTCTACCTACAAAGCTAGGGATATCCATGTTTAGCAAGTGTGACGTCCTGAGTCTGATCACCAGCACAAGGAAAAATGTTACAACCTAGCGTACAGATTGAATGTTTGAGAGAGGGATATTTTCCATTTCTACTTTTACTAGTACATGTTTGCAGTGTACAATGATTACATTCACCCTGGGAGTTGGTACATGTGCAGAACACATCTCAATTCCTTCCTTCATTGCCTTTCCCTACCCTTCATCTCACGGAGACAAGATCTCACTATGTAGCCCAAGCTGGCCTCCAATTAAGGATCTCCCTGCATCAGCCTTCCAAATGCTGGCGATTCAGGCTAGATTGTTAGAATTTACACTTAGGCTTCAACAAAATTGGCAAAAGGAATTTTTAACTCTAATTTGATATGATTGTTGTCTCTATCCGCACTGAGACTGTCAGAGTTCAACTGATTAATAATCTTTAAAACTGAAATCATTTTACTGACATTGCAAAATATCTAGATTCAATTTCAATATAACATACATCCATTTCTAAAAAAATATCATGTCTGAGATGTTATATATTGAAAACTTTTCTAGAAGGCCAAGGCGAGGCTGGGAGAGGTTGTTTTGTTGTTGTTATTTCTGATGTGCAACTGTCTTAAAAGTTAAGATATTAAATTCTTTGTTACATTCTTATATTTCCTGTTTTATTTCTATGTATATAAAAATCTTAAGTAGGAACCTGTGAAAATATCAGTAAAAAAAATTTGCCTACTGAGCCTGACCTTGTCAAAAGGCCAACCTAAGTATGTTATTTTATGTTATGTGAAAGTCTACACATATTTCTTTCATGGGACACTAATTATATGAACGTTATAAGCCTTCTTAAAACATCAGCACACCCTTGGGTATGATCCCAGTTTTGCATCAGAAGGACATACAATCCAGAAAGAGAAATAAACTGACTGGCCTGAAAAGCTAGCCTATTTGACAGGTGACTAGGGGTAAAATGAGATGGAGAAATTTAGTTTTCAATTTATAAAATCCTCATGTTTTGCATTTCAAAATATCTCCTAACTAATATTCATCCAGGATGCTATTATTTAACATTTAATTTCAGGTTGAAATCACATAAAAGTAATGAAGCTTGTCAAGCAGTATCCCTTTGAACACTCCTTGAAATGCAGGGACGAATTTAGGTCAGACTTTCGGGTGCTAAGTGCTTCTCTTGTTTCATAATAATCACAGTTCACCTTCATCAGTTATGTTTGAAGTAAAATATTTTGGGTTTCTTAGGAAAAGCTTTGAAAAACTTAAATTAACAGCTCAAAGCAGATAACTTTACTTTTACTTTTTCTAAATTTAAAACTCATGAGGCTTCTTAATTGAGAACTACATTTCTAGGTTTTGTAGTCTAATGTGTATGATGTAACATGCATGATTTTGTTCCAATCAAAATAACAGTAGAAAAAATGTACAACATAGCCTGCACAGTTTTATGGTTAAAAAAATTAATTCTAAAATGTTCTGCTTTTTGGTGTCGAAGAGTTGATCGGCTAGGACTTCACAATCACAGAATGCAGAGGAAAGTTACCCATATGCACTGTTATAATTCTCTTCTCTGAAATTCTTTTCAAACAGCTCCACATATGAAGAAAAATGTTATCCACTTTTATCTTTGTACAAGATAACAAGTAGGAAGTATTTTAATAGTAGTCCCTCTGAACTTTTGGATCAATCATTCCTAGAGCTGTGAGGATTCTGAAGGTCTTGCCTGACTGTTTTCTTAGAGAACAGTCTGCTTTTTTTCCATCCTGACTCATGTCCGCATATTCTGCACTATCTTCCTAGCAAGCTTTGGTTGTGGGAAACAAGAAATGGATGCCCATGCTCATGCTGGAAGCCTGCCATGATATTTTGTCAGCCTAGCTTCACATCGATGTTTCATTTCTTTGTAAATTTGAAGCTAAGAGAAAAACTACATCATATTTTCTTTAGATTAAGACATACCTTGGAGACATTCTTCCTCTTCCAGCAATGGGATGGCATCAAAATCACAGAAGTGAATATGCAATGTGTGTGAGTTCTGAGCTGAGGGAGGGAGGGAGCTTAGGGCGGCCCAAGTGGCATCCACAGAGTAGAATTGATATCTTTCATGGGTTAAATGCAGCTCAAGCCATCATCTTCAAGACAGAATTTGAGGCACTGAAGGATATGGCTCTTCTTTTTAACTCAAACATGAAGTACAAGACACCAAGATATGTTTTAAGAAAGGATTTTGGAGCGTTTACACATATGCAAACATGAGCCTTGACTACAATGAGGGGAGGGAGAAATGAAAGGAGCTGAAGTATAATTTTGTGGAAAAAAACACAGTCATGATTCCAATGAAGGAGATCCCATCTGTGCTTCTCGTTACATTATTTTTATCTTCAAATTTACATATTGTATTTACAAATGTTTCTGTTCTCAGGTTAATTTTAAGAACTCAAGTTGGATACTTAGATGTTTGAATAAAACATAACTAAATAAATATGAGAACGCACATCTTGGATGTTAAATGCGTATATATGTATATATATACCTAATTTTTTCGCTGCTGTTCATCTAACACTTTAGTGCACTTCCATCTGTCTAATAGCTCGCTAAGCATACCCAGTTTACTGTCCAGCCATCACTCCATGGTTTTCTAAACACACTACATTTTTCTTCCTTAAAAGAACTTCATTTCATTGCCCTTGCATTAATCAATATTATCACATCATCAGAATTACTAAAACACAGTTTTCAACAAAAGCATTTCTTAGATCTCTTTCAACTTCTAAAGATAGTGTCTCCCAAAATCATCTATTTTATAAACATGACCTAGGTTCCCATCACTCTCATACCAATTACTACAATAAAATTTTAATTCACTTTTTATGCTTGAAAGTCTACTTATTTTCAATTATCCTGATATGCTCATGAAATTCCATTATCCTGTATCAAATCCTTCACTAGTTCATTACGACCTAGAGAAGAAATTTCAACCTTTCCAGTATGTTACCCAGGGTGACAGATTCCTAAATCCATCTCTTAGGAAGCCATACCATTATAATGAGAATGGTCTTCAATTCTGCAAACTTTAATTTTTGGTTTTTTTTGTTTGTTTGTTTTTCTCCGGTACCGGGAACCGAACTCACGACCTTGCGCTTGCCAGGCAGGCACTTTTGCTGCTGAGCTAAATCCCCAGCCCCTCTGCAAACTTTAGATCTCTTGTTTGTTCAATTTCTATCCCACACCCCACGCTCTGCACAAGTGCTTTCCCACTTTCTTACTCCCTAGTAAATTCCTGCTTTTCAAGAGCTGATCTGATTTTCCTCCTCTCTGATATTTTTCTGCACAATTCCTGTCATCTGTGATGGTACAGTGGAGTGGGAAACATACCCTGCATTTCCAGGCAACTCTGAAATCAAACCTCAGCACTGTCACCTATAAACTATGAAGGACAAGTTAAATCCTTGAGCCTTCTCTTCATTATCTATAATATAGGGAATTTTAACTCCTGACTCTATAACAAATAAAAGATTATATGAAATAGTAAGCCCAGCACTGCAGCACATGCCTAGAATTCCAGCACCGAGGGAGGCTTCCACCTGGACAATTTAGAGAGGCTGTATCTCAAAATAAAAAATAAAAAGCGCTGGAGTGGTAGAGCAACCAGTGGATTCAACCCCCAGTAAGGCATGCATAAAACTAGCATTGATCAATAATTTTATCTGAAAATCTGTTAAAAATCAAGTCCATACTTATGAATATAATCATAAGTAGAATTTAAAAATATGACAACTTTTTAAAGGTTTTTAAATATTTATTACACAAAAGAAAGTTTCTGTAGCGTTCATTCTTTTATTGCTATCTATATGTTTTATAAACTTTGAAAGCTGATAATATATACTTGATCAAAATTTACTAGAATGCCTTATTAGTGAAAACAAAATATTAATAATCTCTTCAAATGACATACCCACAAATAAAGTTGAGTGTATCAAATTGCAGAGAACTGTGTGTAAAGATTTATGAATTGGAGAGAGTTTGAATAAACAACTTAGTACTACCCTTTTACTATCAGGATTCTTCTAAGTAAGATGATTGATGAAGAGGATATTTTTATATATTCAGAAAGAAACTCCAAGTTATCTATGGCTTTTTCAAGACAGACCTGCCAGGCAGTAGAAAGCAGTGCTGGAGGGGACTTTACTCTCTAATTGTGGAAGAGTAGCTTCTGACTCAGGTCTTCCACCTGTGAGGGGAATAGCAGTGGTCAGGTTAGCCCCACTTGGAGAAACTATGAGGCACTGATAAAAAAGAAAGGCTTCAGAGATTAATACCAGTAAAGTGGTATCTTAGGAGCTATCTTTGGCTGACGCAAAAATAATTACTTTAAGGGACAAAATACAGTTACATTTTGCCAAATGAACAGAAGTCATGGTGCCAGATATATGAATCATCTAGAAAAACATGCCTAAGAAAAGCAGGCAACAACACATTCAAAAGCCTTCAACATTCCAATTATTAAAAAGTACATTGGAATAATACTCACTATTAAGTTTCTAGTTTACAGTATTCGTAAAAGGGCAAGGGTTTGAAATAATTAGTAGAATAAAACACCTGGAAAACAATTCAACTGAATTGCTTGACATGACATAATCAGTGGCAAAACACAAGACCCTACATATAGCATACTGGGGCTGTTAGTGTACCTTTTCTCAGTCAACATATTTCAATAGCTACAAGGCCATCGTTTTACTAATAGCACAGTAAAATAACTGGTATCCTTAACAAGGAAATCTTAACTTTAACTATTCTACATAAAACTATTTCTAAAATGTATTAGACAGTTCTGTCTCTTATTATACATGTTTTACTAATACAACTTTTTTCTCTTTATGTTTCCTGAGACAATGTTGTAAAACAATAACACTTACTTTGAGAATAGCCTATATGTTCTCTCTAATCTATAAATCATATAGAAGTTGTGTTTAAACTCACAAGGATGATCTTGTGTGATGAAATTTAGTATTACTCTGCATTAATGGCTAGTGACAAATATTGATGAAGAGTATAATACTAATCACAATAATAATAATAATAATGTACTGAGCTTTTTCTGTGGTCAAATGCTACACACTATTTGCTTCTTACCAAGTTTAATAGTCTCCATCATTTTGTGAAATAACTAAAATTATTATTCTCATTTTACACCTGAGAAAATTTAAGCACACAATGGTTAAACAATTTTCCCAAGTTCTTAGTGAAAGAAGGAAACAGTATGTATATTGTGGTCTTCTAATTTACCATTTCTAAAGAGAAATTAAATGTATGTATGTATGTATTATATGTAATTAAAATGAACTCATACTACAGTAGGGTGGGTCTTTATTTTAGTCTGAGTGGATTCTACATAAAAGCAAGAGAGAGAGACATGGAAGGAGCATGTGCTGTGACAGAGCCAGACATTGGAATGCTGCAGCTGGAATCCAAAGGCCACCATGGATTAAGAGCCACTCCCAAAATCTAGGCGGCCAGGAAGGATTCTACTCAGGAAGAGCATGGACTTCCTGAGATCTACACGTCAGGCTCCTGTGCTCCCAAAGTACGAGGCAATACACTGTTGTTGTAAGCCACCTAGTTCGTGGTAATTTGTCACGGCAGCCTGAAAAATCAATACCTGTGGATTACAGGGCTGCAAAATTTTGATACTTGAAGCCAGGATAAAATACAGAACATTTAGAATAAAGGTACTATGTAATAATTGAGTAGGGTAAATGATTTAGGAAAAACTTTGAAAGCAGATATTCATGTGATAAACTGAGAAGAGATCCCATTTACATTTTAAAACATCAACCAAAACTACAGTAAATGTACATCTTCATGGAACTTAATTTTCTGAGCTGGAAAATATGGATACCAAGCCCTCTTCACAAGATTACCATGATGATTAACACGACACACAGGAAGTAATCAAGAATTATTGCTACATTAACCAATTTATATTGCCATTCTCTCCTCAGGCACCAGGCTTTTGCTGGCTTTTTGAGTTACCTTAAGACAGTGCAGATGTGGTATTCTAGTGAAGAAAGAACAATTAATTAGACATAGTTTCCCCAGTGAGAATACAGTTTCTCAAACATGAGCAGCTTCATATCCATGGGATACTGTGCATTTTCTTAGTGGACTAGAGAAGTTTATGCAACTTCTGAAAGCAATACATTTACCAGAAGAAAGCTTCAAATTAATGATCTTTGCAAATTAGGCTTCTATGAAAGGGATTCCTAGAAGATTTGCTTACATGAAATAAACTTGAGGCAGACCTGGCCTATGATTATAGATTTGGACAGAACCACCTACAAGTCATAAAGAAATGAGAAAGAACTACAATGACACTTGAAACACAATTTAAAATTAATTTATCATTTTTGTAGACATACTGTCAATTAGCTAAATTATTCACTATGATTAAGCTGTTTTCCTGAGAAAATTTTTAATTATTTAATCATTGAGATAATTTTTAATTATTCAAAGGGCTTGTTGAAATCAAGAAAAACAAAATGTGGACTTTTCTCTGAGCCCTTACTTCCTTGGCTTGTCATGATCTGGCATCCCTGCTACTGCCAATTGTTTATTATATGGAGACTTATTAGATTAATAGATATGTAAGGAAATGCTAATTAGATGCTAACTAAAAGTTATCCCCAGGTAAAAAGTGCTTACTCAGCTCCTTGTATTCTGTTGTGTAATAAAATAAATCCTTTGTTAACAGGACATATTATATCACATCAATGCCCACACATTTCGTCAATACATCAAAGGCCCCAGAAAGGAAAATTCATCAAGTACCTTACCTAAGCTAACAACTAGATGTATGAACGCGTCCAAATGAAGGTATGAATTGTAAAAGTTATTAAAATTTAAGAAATGTCTTTATATGCTACAATAATATCTAAATGAATGGGCCTCTTTTGAGAATGAGTGACTCCATGGAGATAAATTCCCAGATAATTGAAACTTGCAACTTTAAAGATATATTTTGAAAAAAAAAAAATCCCTACTACTCTAGAAAAAAATCTCTAAAATATATGATTTTCACTTTTCTGGTCCATAGTGGCAAGCGGATTATTAGAACTTCACCAAAACCGTTCTATAATAGAATAGAACTATTAGTTTAGCATACAAAAGTTAAGGTGACCTACATACAGAACCCTCACTAAAGGATAAGATTTCTTCTAAAACATTGTTTAGAGAGCAGTCTAGAACTCTAATTGTGATGCTGTCAAATGTGGGGGGAAATGACATTGTGTAATAAACAGTATTACCATATCTAAAGGAAGATTTTCTAGATGGTTATGGTAGGCAGAGTAATGACCTCCCAAAGATGTCCATTCCAAAACCCTGGATCATATGGCTATATCTATACAAAAGGTATTTTTTGGATATAATTAAAACGATCTTATAATAAGAGGAAAATGGTACATTATCCAGGAGCAACAAAGTAATCACAAAGGCCTTTTTAAGTGAAAGATAGTAAGAGATTTATTTTAAAATGTCACACTGACGACTTTGAAGTCAGAATCCAGGAGGCGAGGAATACAGTCAGCTCTAGAGGCTTGATGACGAGGAGAAGGACTGTTCCCTGGGCCTCCTGCAGAAACACAGTTTTGAAGACATCTGGATTTTACCCTGTAAGACGCCTTTCAAACTTCTGCTCTGTAACACTCTAAGGTAATAAATTCATGCTGGTTTCAGCCACCAAATTCATGGTAATTTGTTTATTTAGCCATTAAAAAACTAGCATATTCATCTTTATAGAGATTTTAAAAGCACAGAGAGAGCAAAAGCCTTAAAAGATTTTAGTCAGCACTGACAAGGAAAAAGAGTGTGAAGCATTCTGATCAGTGGCGGTATTTTCTTCATCAGGAGCCCTCCTTGCATATTTTAGGAACCTGAATAAAAACTCCATAGAATAATCCAACTTCTTTTCATTTGCTTCTATGCCCACCATGGAAACTTCTAGTGCTGGAATTCACTTCCAGGATTTAAAACAAGGAGAAAGTGCTCTGTCTAGTAAATTGTATTCTGTCTATAAGAGTGGCATTGCCACTGTTTCAAATAAGTCAGAGGTAGGAAACATATCCTGATCCTCCTGAGTCCGTTTAAAAGATGTATCCTGGCAAAACTAATCTGAATCTTCAAGACTGTGGGCCAAATTCACAGCCACCTTTTCTGAGTTCTAGGTGTCCTTCCAGGACACCTTGTAACATTTTATCTCACTCTTTTTTTTATATTTTGGAACTGTCTTAAACAGAATATATCAGAATTTTAAGATAATAAATTGATGCTATAAATTATTAGAAATGTTTTTAAACTACTGCAGGGATATCTTTGCAGTGAATATAATAAATATACTCTGAGACCTTGCTATATACCATATGCTATACTATGAACTTTTACAGTCATAATTTAATTCTTAAAATAATTTCTGCATCCTTGTACAAATAAAGAAAGACGCTGTGGGCAGTTGAGTTACATGTCCAAAGCCATGCAGTTATGAAGGAACCAAAGTTAAATCTCTGCGTGTCTGATTTCAAAGTCCCATGATTTGAGGTGTAATCACTGTGATACAGCTATGTTTGGGGGTTAGAGGATATCTTGTACAGCAAATAGTCCCAAAGGAGAGAGTTTTGCAAGTTCTTGAATAGTGTCTTTATTTATTTTTGCTACCATATTGTCAAAATCTAATTTGGTATATCTCCCACAGAGACTCAAATGCAAAGCTTATTAAAAATTAGTTCTAAATTATAGTTCATGGCTTATTACTCACTAGGAAAGCACTTTGTCTCCATGATGCATTTGTGAAAACATTATCTTTGAAAATTATTTTAAGATAAAATAGTAATATGAACTATTCCAGTAATGCCACACATTTTATAATTATAGGGAGTACTCTCTCCTGATTAGATTATCCACTACATCAGGGAAGAAAGTGTGTTGTTACTGAGGTTTGTACCCTTGCTCTGACATATCCTTTAGAAAAATTTCTTCTTTGTAGTCTGAAGAAGACACACATACTATAAACAAGTTTCCTTTCTTGAAAGAAGCTGGTATATTAGTCAACTGTATCTATATAATTGTTGTCCTAAATAAGCTTTCTTTAGACTTTTGTGTCATTTTTCAAAATACTGAATAAATTTAATGAATGATAAGAACCTAAGTTACTGCAATTAATAAAGTGTGTAAGGGTGGAGAAAGAAGAAAATGAATTTAAATTTGGCTTTATAAATATACTTCAATTTCTTTCTTAAATTCAATTTGTTTGAATGACTATAAACCACTAGAGCCAAGAATAGGAAAAGCTGATTATAAATGTTAATTAAAAATACTTAATTTTGCTGCGCAAGATGAGAGACATGAAGAAATACTATTCATAGTGAAATAATTCTCAGAGAACTGTCATGCAAGATAAAAGGTTAATTTTCAGGCCATTACAGGTAAAACAATTGTTTGTCTATGTACCCAAGCTTACTTTAATATAATGTTGAATATGTGTTTTTAGTAAGAGAAAGAAAAAATTGGTCTGCTACAATTAAGTATGTTTCCTAAACATACTAAAATAAGTCACAGTTCATAATATAATATCACTGATACTGTATAGGTTCATGCAACAAAACTGAGGTAAGTAACCTACGTTTCAGACAGTGTGGATGCTCTAGAGTTACAAAGATGAGTAATACATTGCTAGTCTTCAGTATTCTCAGAGTCTAGCAGAACAAACAGGTACATAAACAACTCAGCTAAACACACTGTAGAATGCTGTGGTCTAGATCCTTTCCAGTGCCTGTATGCGGACCACTAAAAGCCATAAATTGTATTTCAGTGTTGGGAAAGTTCGGGAAGTCTTCACAGAGTTAGCCAAAGGAAGGCAACGGAAGGAGAAGACATCATGGGATGTGATGGTAACGTGAGTTAAAACTGAATGTCAGCACTCTAGGAAGTGAGCAGGTGAATCTGGCCAGAACCAAGCATTCCCACTGGGCTGTGACTGGAAAAGGAACCAAACCAAACCACAACAACAACAACTTCAACCAATGGTGGAATAGATGAAATTTTCTTCTTTGATAACTAAATATGAACTGCAATATGGTCCAAGCCAATATCTTTGCAACAAATTCGAACTTTTTAAATTGAACGTATTGGTATAATTTAGGTATACAAAACAATCACATTCATCACAGAGAACTTGTACCCGTATGTGATATATCTTAGTTCCTCTTGTCTTTCTCCTGTCCCCTAACCTCCTTTCAACCCTTCTTCACCTCCTTATTTACAAAGCTTTGTTTCCATGTTATCCTTTTCTTATTTTTTTTCTTTTCTCTTCCTTCCTCCCCACCTCCCCCCACATTCCCCTTTCCTTTTGAACAATTTATTCCTACTTTGCAATATCTATTTTGGTTCTTATTTACATGTTCAGATTCTCACACCAGAGAAACAATATGATATTTACAGTGGAACAGACTAGAAGATAACTTCAGACATGTTCATCCACCTTATCTTTGACAAAGGGGCCAAAAACATTCACTGGAAGAAAGATGACCTCTTTAATAAATGGTGCTGGAAAAACTGGCTCTCCACATACTGAAGACTAAAACTAGAACCATGTCTATCACCATGCACTAAACTAAAATCAAAATGGATCAAAGATCTAAATATTAAAACAGAAACACTTCTTTCTTTCTTTTCACCTTTCCCATAAAAGATAAAATTAACAAAAATCAAGGCAAAAAAAAGACCAGAAATACTAAATCTGCCAGAAGATAGAACAGGTAGAACACTGGAAACAAAAATGTAGGCAAAAACTTTATGAACAAAACCCTGATGGCACAGAAAATACTACAAAGAATCAACAAGTGGGATCTCATCTTATTAAAAAGCTTTTTCATAGCAAAAGAAATCATCAACAGAACGAAATGACAGCCCACAGAGTGGAAAAACATCTTAGCCAGCTGTTCTTCAAAGGACTAATATCTAGAACATATAGAGAATTGAAAAAAAGACTCAGACCCCAAATTTAAAGACCCAATCCATAAATGGGTATCTGAAATGAATACACACTTCTTAGAAGAAATATAAATGGTAAAAAATATGAAAAAATGTTCACCATCACTGATCATTCATGACAGGCAAATTAAAACAACACTGGACTTCCATCCCACTCTATAAATTGGAACTTTTTACAGAGATTTGACCTTTGTGTTTTGTACACTTATGATTATGCAAAGGATCGCATCAATGTCAAGGGGAAGGAAGGAAGCTGGGAAAAGATTAGAAGGTTATTTTTAGAAGCTCTTACAGATATTTAAAGCAGTGGATAAGGAAACGGAGAAGAGAGAAAAGAATAAAAGCAGGTCTTGCTGAACAACAGGCATGGTTTTTGGAGTCAGCGGCCTTGGTTAGAATTCCAGCTCTCTAAATACTAGTAATTTCACCTTGAGCAAATCAGACCTTAAAGCCTCAGTCTCCTCAAATGTAAACTGGTAAAATAACTACTACATGTGTCCTAGGGCTAATTTTGAATACACACAAATGCTTACTACAGCACATGACATCCAAAAAGTAAAAAGAAAACAATTATCATTACTATGATCCTAACACATTAAATAGTATACATTATCAGTTGTTCTCATGACAAATATCTCCCATGTGAATCGAATGTGGCTTTATTTAATAATAACAAATTATTTGTTATTCTCTAAAATAATGTATCTTTCATGTTTAAGTACACCAAGCAATTTGAATCAGGAAGTCCAGCAAGATAGTGATAGCAGAGGAAGTATAATTTTTTATCTTGCAAGAACTCCAAATAAGAATATAAAGACTCACTAGGTGACAAAGCAACAAACCTGCAGACAACATTTTCTCAAACTAGGAAGTAAGAAATTTTTCAAAGCCCCAAAGAAAACATGGGTGGATTGAAACCACTTACAGCTACAAGACCTGCCTGATACCATCAATGTATGGAAAGAAACAGCAATGATTAGGGTAACTGAAGACCTGCAAACACAAGAAACTCAAAGTAAGCAATAGGCGCTCATTGAAGAGCCCAAAGAACCATTTAAAGAGCAGCAACCGTAGGCGGGCGAGGGGCTCAATGACAGAGTGTTTGCCTAGCATGGAAAAGGCCTGAGTTCCATCTTCAACATCACACTCACACACTGACACACACACACACTCACACACAGCAAGGGTGGTTCCCACTCCAGTAGAGTCTGAGAAAAAGAGCAAGCATTCTCCAGGAAGAGCTCAAATAGCTAGAATGGTTCAATTTTGGTAACTTATAGAAAGGGAATTTTCAGCTTATCTTCTTAAACAGAACTCCATATTGAAGAAAAAGTGGCAGAAGTATAAGCAAAATTTAGCAGGCTAAAGTAAAAAGGAGAAAGAAATGAAAAAGCAAACAGAGTAGGTTTTGTAAAAAAAAAAAACAAGAAATCTCAAAAAAAGCATTTCATTATTTTACTATAATATAAAAACAATAGACTAGAAAAACCTACCAGTTGGACTACTCATGTTCTTTAACAGGTAAATTTTAAGGAAAAAAAATTAAAAGCTGAAAAAATAGTATGGAGACTTTGGGATATCACTTGCAGACATAGAACATTGAAAGTTAGAACAATTTTAATCAAAAGTGATGGGAAACAGGAGGTCAACAACTTTCAACCTGAGTATGAACACAAGGCAATCACCTGGCCAAAAACCCAAATGTCACTTTGAAGAAGAGACAAGAGATGAGCGCCGACTTCGTTAATCAGGCTCCACTTGGACTCCGGTAAGAAGAAGTCAAGCACAGGCAAGCATTTTGTTTTATACAGACAGACAGAAAATGCCTTTTCAGCTTTGGAACCCTTACTAACTTGGTTCTAACTACTCAACTATGTTCAAACCAGCACAGTTAAAGGGAAATTAAATGAACAAAAGCATGCTCAAATAGAAGTTTATTTATTTAAAAAAAATCTGCAAAACCATGGTTTGTCATCCTAGAACTACGTGTGTGGTGACTGAATGTGCACTGGTGAGAAAAGGTGACAACCTAGGAGACATAAATACAGGGGAGATTACATCTTCGCCTCCAGTAACAGTTTGTTCAGAAAAAAGATCTGGAACATCTTGAGTAAACTGCCCTTGTGAAACAGATTGATAATTCCTAATACTATAATTCCAATAATATTATGAAAGAAGTATACAGAGGCATGAGAAGAATTATGAGATTGTCAGACAAGCTAAATAGTCAGAAAATTAAGGCTCTGATAGAACCAAACTTAAAAGTTAGCCTTATTCTATATCTAAAATCTTTCTTATCCAGAGACAATCATAAGCTACTCTAGAAGAAACAGAAAAAGAAAAGATCAGTAAGAAGTTTCCAATAGTAAGGAAAGAGACTTACCAAAGTCCTTCCTGCAGTTCCTTTAAATTTATCCTTCCTTCTCTCCTTCCATTCCTTCTTCCCTTCTTCCTTCATTTCTATCTTTTCTGTCATTTTTTGAGTTTTCTATGGCAATCAACATAGCCTACACAGACTTTCCTGAAAGTAAACAGGCCCTGGCCCCTAGGAACATAATTTCAGCATGACTGAACCCTGTACATTGAAAAAAATAAATGAAATAAAAAAAAATTCAAAGACTCAGAAAACAACACATGCAAGAAAATCTTGTTATTTTACTTATATTCCACAGTGGATGTTTTAGCACATTTCCCCAGGTGCGTATGTGTTTCTTTGGTGCCCATGGGACTTGAAACTTACATGCTCTTAAATTTTAATGTGCCGAAGGGTCACCAGCAAATATTATTTAAAGGAAAACTTTCCAGGCAAACCCACAGAGACCCTGATTCACCATCTCCCTGAGGAGCTCCAGGCATTTGTACCTCTTAGCAAGAACCTAAGTGAGTCAAAGGCAAGTAGTGGCTTTAGTCCTCAGCTGAGGAGACCCGAGATTATATGATGCTCCCGAGTTTCCTCATAAGCTCAGGTTTAACAATACAGTCTTTACTAAGTGTCACACAGAGTGTGTATTTCTTTCTAAGTGATGAACAAATTCCTAAGGATTAGGCTTTGGAGAGCTTGATCCACACAGATTCACAAAAGTTCATTTACCACATATCCAGTAGGGGTATTATATCACTATCTATCTGCTGTCTACCTTTTGTAATAGATAAATCCTGAGATATAATCTTGTAATAGCTAAAATCCTGAGCAATAATGAAAGGAAATTCAACATCTGTTTTTGATGCTACAGTGTTTGATGTAGCTATTATTGGGAGAAAGCCCAGAATTCTTATTAAAAAAAAACACACACACACATAATGGCCTATTGACAAATACAAATTCTATTTTAAATATGGATCTGTTTTTTTTTTCCTTATTTAAATTATCCTGCACTTAATAACAGTCATCTGATCTGAGCATGGGCAATAATTAACTATTCCTGAAATACATGTTTTTGGTTTTTATTTTTATTAGCTTGGATAGCTGTCTAAATAGCTAGGCTTTGATAATGAACTTCACTCTTTAGTAATTAATGCAAAATTTCTAACTTGACACTCATGTCTTTAGCTGAGAATTTTGCCTCTCAGCTCTCATATGTATGCACCAGTCATGGGGTTGTTAACCAGGCTTCTTTCTCAAAGCAAATGAAAGGTCCTTAATTTAAATCTATCAAATTTTGTTATTAGAAAGGAATTCCTATAATTTGAGAACTAAGGTGCATGTGATACAATTGTCTTTTCTTTTCTCCCTTATGTATTACTGGAGTGTGTACCTTTACGATAAATTTTTAGTGTGATTTTCAATATGGGTATGTGAGAGTGTGGGAGAGAAAGAACCAACACCCACAGGCAGAAGGAACATTTAACTGGAATTCCTTGAAAGGTAGATTTAGTTTGTAGTCTTTCTCCTCATTCTCATTATAACATTTTTCAAAAGAAAACTATATCTTATTTGAAAAGCTTATCATTTTATTAATATACAGTGTTACCTTGGTTCACAAAGGCTTTTATTTGAAAACAATTTGGTTCGCAAACAAAACCATTTGACAAAATTTTGTTTTTGTTTGCAAACTCTCCACTGGATAACAAACATGACCACAGCCACCTTTCCCACAAAAACACAAATGTTTCCGTCCTTTCCAAAATCATGAAACAAATTAAGTCCATGAACCAAGGCACCACTGCATATAAGTCACAAAAATTTAACTTAAACAAATGCATAACCCTCCATGTTCTGAGCCATGTCATCATTGGCCAAAATAGTACAATTTACAGAAGATGGCTTAAGGGTACAGGAACAAGATGGAAAGAATGAAACAGAAACAATAAGTTTGGGGGTGGGGCTCACTAGCTTAACCCTAACCATACCACCTATTGAGTGTTTAGTTTAATTGTCCTGAACCTTCAATCCCATGGCAATGGAATGGAGGTTGTGAACCTGTCTCCCTTCATTGGGCTATTAAGAGGATTAAATGAAATAACACCAAAGGCCCATGATAGTATTTGGTAATTGGTTTTTACCCATTGAATATCCCTTTCCACCTCCTTAGCCTCAGGCTGGCGGTGGAAGCTATTGTTGCTGTTGCTGATAATGTTGTTGGAAAGCAAAGAACCAGACCCTGCCAAAACTCTTTTACAAACCACGAAGTGCTACTTTAGTTTCAGGGTAAATGTGAACCCTGATCTGAGTTAGCAGTTCACAACCAGGGGAGTTTTGCTACCCAGTGGACATCTGAAAGTCTGGGGACATTTTTCATGGACACCCCTGGAGAAGGGAGGAGGAGAAGGGTCCCTTACTAGCATTTGTTAGATCAAGGCCAGGGATGCTGTTAAACATCTACACAGGTCAATACTCCTTTACTGAAAACAAAATATCTGTGATATCTTGGTTAAGAAACCTTGACCTAAGAGGTAACCCACTTATTGCATTTGCTGAATTCCCACTAGAGAAAAGGAATTGCACACTTTTCCTCTTGGGAGGGTTTTGAACTAAGAGATGACAGAACTGAATGTGTAATAGTCAGCAAAGCAGTTTTGCTGTTAATTATTTTGTGAATTGTCAAAATGTCAGAGAAACAAGAGCATCTGGGTACATCATTAGTGGACACAGCTGTGATTCCAGAAAACATGTACAAGTCTGTCTGCTTCATGAAAAGTGACAATGCGCCTGCGCATTTAGTTTGGAAGAAGTGCTTGACAATGGCCCATGTGAGACAATGAGCTTCAGTCTCCGTTTAAAGGTGAAGTAAAGACAAATGGAGGATAAAGAATTCGCAAGGGAAAAAGTGAAGCAATAAATGTACCATGAAATGATTGTTTCTTTGACTATGGAATGATTAAATATGTTTTTGAACTTATGCTAAAGAGAGGTAAGCTGTTTAAAATACAAAAAGTATTATAATCAGCACATTAATCCAGGCTCCACTCTAAAGTTACATTCTGATGTTTGGTCCCAAAGAGAACTTTAGTTTCTAGAACAGTTATTTAATGAGACCTTGGAATTATTCTTTTGGATTAATTTAGTAGGAAAGCTCAGTCAGACAGAGCTGGCATTTTTCAGGTGCTAATAGTAAAAAACAGTATTTAAATGATATCCTAATTTCATCTTGAATTTATACCTAACAAAGCACTATGCAGTAGATAATTCCCACAGATTTTATCTGATAGTATCCACCTTTAACCAAACAAATGGGTTCTAGTTTGATTGTAAGTAATTAATGTAATGTGTTCCTTAGGCCCAGAGAGACTTGTTCACCAATATGGCTCAGCTAAAAACCCCTATCTATGGGCTTGAAGAGGCCATTCTGGATCTCTCAGGACCTCCCCCCAACACTTTCGGGCATGAACAGGCTGGCTGGTTAGCTATATTTCACTCCATGTATAGCAGCACACATGTCTTACCCAAATGGTCTCTCTTCTACTACTTCAATAGCTCCAAAAGCTCTTGCTACTATGAAACCCTCTTTTCTGTGTAGCTAGAGAGGCCTTCATAGATACAAAATGTAAAACATCATTCTCTTTTTGTCTATCAAGGAGATTCACCTCTACACTTTGAAATAGGAATTAGTTGAGAAAGAAAAAAGAAATTAGCACTTAAAAGATGATTAAACATACCTAAATGCTGCCTGGGAATTATTTACTGAAAATAATCCCGTTTGGTACAGTGTATGAGGTTTTTCCCTCCACAAATTAGGTTTGAAAACAAATACTAAGTTTAACAATTACTTTAGGCTTGAACTTAAAAGCCAAGCACATAGTCACTTGGTTTAAAGTCAACACCAAATGCATGGAAATGATACACATTTCTGTTAACTTAGTCCTACTATTACCTATCAGGAACATTTTTATAATAACATTTAAAAAATCTTTATTCTCATGCATTTCCTATTCTCATAGATTGTATTGTGCCTGTCCCTCCCCTAAAAAATTATGTATGGAAATAATGCAAGTTTCCTGGGAAACAAGGTCTTTAAGGAGGTAATTAAGGTTAAATCAGGTGAGAAGGGTGCATTCTAATCACATATGACTGTTATTCTTAAAGCAAGAAATTTGAACACAGACATGCAGAGCGAAAACCACACAATACCAGGAGAAGACACAAGCCACAGAAGGAGGCAATAGAAGAAACCAAGCTGTCTACACATGGAGCTCAGATTTCTAGACTTCCAAATTGTGAGCAAATAAATTTCCACTGACTAAGCCACCCAGTCTGTGGTAATTTATTAGGGCAGTCTTACCAAAGAAACACACGCAGGAGGCCTAAACATTCTGATTCTAGGAAGGAAGAAAACAAAGTGGGAGTAAGGGAGAAAAGGAAAAAGCGGGGAAAGAGAGATGAATCCTTCACCAAAAACTATTTCCACAAATAAGTGCAATTTTCTAGTTTATCCCTATCTGCAACTGACAGGACAAAAGGCAACAGAGAATATAATGCAGGCAACTTATCATCTATTTCTCTTCAAACTGAGCATCAAATAGCTATGCTTACTGCATCAAATTAAGCCTGAAAAATCAACTTGCTTTGGGCTGGGGATTTAGCTCAGCGGCAAAAGCGCCTGCCTGGCATGTGCAAAGTCGTGAGTTCGGTTCCCGGTACCGGAGGAAAACCAAAAAAAAAAAAAAAAATCAACTAGCTTTGCACTTCAAGCAAGTAAGGAAATATTTCATTTTGGGTTGGAAATAAAATCTATTTTTAGAATAAGATAGGAGTAAGTGCCAAGAGGCAGGCGTTTATTGTGTCTGTATCATGAACGAACAGCATCTATAACTATTCTGACCATTGCTGTTTTTTAAGCAATAGTTGATGAATGTTGAAACAATCAATGGGTAGAGAATAGTAGTAGCTTCTGCTTATTCCTGACAAAATGACAAACTACTGCAGGTGGCTGGCTTCTTCCCCAGTAATTCACTCTCAGGACAAAAGATGAAAGGAGCCATATCGTTAAAGAACTAGATATGTCTACCACTGTAAAAGCTATAGGAAAACTCCCATATGGATAATCACACCCTGACACCCATACATAAGTCATGATATTAATGAGATATATATACATAAATCTGTTTAAGAATCTCAAGGGTAGTAGGGATTTCATTCTCTCCAAAAAACTTTCAGCTGATTATGTTCTAAAATTGTGAAACAAATTTCAGATTAATCACAGAAATCCAAAAATTAATCCTTTAACTCTTTAAGAAAAATTAATCCTTTAACTCTAAAAGAAAAGCAGAAGAATGTGTCAGGATTAATTAGTAAATCTCTGTCGTCTATATCAGAATACATAAAATAGACCCCTACTAAAAAAGAAAGCACTGAAAAAGAACAGGTAGGAGACAAGTGGAAAATTTGAGTTTGTACTTGATTTAGACATATTAAGTCAGATACATATACCACACGTGTTAACAAGGAAATGTCTACTGGAGTTTGGGGATCCCAGTAGGTGTGACACTCACAGGAAAAACCAATGTTAACCACACCCGTTATGCTTTCTCTGGCCTCAGTATATTTACTATTTAATATTATCTTCAGGATGATGGTTTCCTTTATTTTATGTCCTCATCCCTACTGTAAGCCCCTGAGGTAAAGATCATGACTGAGGTAAGGATACACGCATTTTGATTTTTATCCTTTTTGAGACAGGGTCTCATTATGTACTTCAGGTTGGCCTTGACCTCACTATATAACCCAGCCTGGTGTCAAAGTCAAGGTGATCCTCCTCCCTCAGTCTCCCATCATGCCTGACTGATGCTTCCCTTTAAAGAATGTAGCTTACAACTGTTACTCAATAAACATCTGTGAATTTGACAGGGTCACTTGACCTGACAATGTTGATCTCCACTGAAAAGTCAAGACACAACAATAATATCTTAATCTAGGTTTTTCAAAGACTATACTGCCCCCCCACAGTTATTTTTTAATCAGGATACTTTTGATACATATACTCCTCGGTGAGCAGAGTCTATGACATATCACAGCTACATGAAGGTCTTTAAGATTTTAACACTGTAGAATTTGCAACATCAAGCTTTTTCAAACTGAAATATGCTTTACACAAAGGTTAAGTAACCTGTATTTTATTCTTTTTTCCATGTCACTTCAACAGGTTAGCTTTTGGTCAAAAACAGAAAAGTTGAGCACCTTCATTCTCTGGAGTACTGGCGCATAGGCTGTACTAGGCAAAATTATGAAATACTTGGCATTTGTTTTCCACAAATGACTGCTTTAACTCCATTCTTAGAGTTTGGATGTTGAATCCACTTGAGAGGTTCATGTGTTAATGTCTGGTTCCTCAGGTGATGTTATTGGTAGGTGGTGGAAGCTTAGAAGGTAGGCCCTGTGGGATGTCCTCAGGTCCTCAGGGATGTGCCCTCCAAGGGTACTGCATGACCTTGGCTTCCTCCTCTTCCACCTTTCCTCCTGGCTTGCATTGTAAGTAGGTGCCCTGTCACATGCTCCTGCCACAATGTGCTGCCCTCACCAGAGGGCCAAAGCAAAGTGGTGACTCGATCCTGAACTGGAACCTCCAGACTATGAGCCAAAATGAATCTTCTCTTCATAAGGTAATTCCTTGGGCATTTTGGCATAGTGTCAGAAAGCTGATTAATACACCAATGCTCCTCTTAAAGGCCATTCCTATCTAATTCTAGTTAAAATGACTTTGTATTCATTCACCCTTTGTTAAAAAATTCTCTTGAAAAACACATTTTATCTCTTTATCTACAATACAATACATATATGCTTGATTTATAATAATTACAATTATTTTCAACTACAAAAGAAATATTAACTCCATTTTAAAAATATGAAAATATATCATTTAAATACCCATCATCATACATCTAGATAAACTGAGTTTACTTGCATCCACCCTTTTAAGAAATATAATAAGCAGCATTATATATATATATATATGTAGACACACACACACACACACACAGATCACTGTCCTTTTTCATTTAGTAGTTTTTAGCAAGATCATACTTTTATTAGAACCCATTTGTTTATGTTAGAAATATTCTTAAACTTTCACCTGGAAAGCACCTGAAAGAAGAATATTCATAAGCACCACACCCCAGGACTTGAATTCAGTATGAATTACTCATCACTATCCTGGCTTTATTGATGTTTTTACCCATCATGAAAGAAGTAACTACCGTAATCACATCAACCATGCTTATTGGCATCTTTAACTAGCTTTGATCTGTCCTTCATAAAATCTTAACTAAGAATCCAGAGTGGGATCAATCCAATTATCTATCCTCTCTACTTTAGAATCCACTCCAGAGACCATCTCCCAGTTATGCAATTTATTACCACTACAAATTTGTAATTTTCTTTAATTATCTCTAAAGTCTCTAAAAGCTCCTAATTGGTAAATCTAATTGGTATTTTCAGTCTAATACACAGCTGATGCTTTGCATCATTTGCACTATTAAAGATATACTTCTGTGTGCCACACACACACACACACACACACACAAATACGTTTCACAATGTCTCCTCTCCTCTGATACTCCAATGTATGACTGCTCTTACTATTATTTCCAGGTTCCTCTTTATTTATGTACTTCAACACTCATCAAATTGCTTTTCCTCTCCAAACTCACTGATCATTTATCTAACCTACAGAATGTATACGTGGGCCAGGGATATAGCTCAGTGGTACACTGCCTGCCTGGCAAGCACAAGGTTATGAGTTCGATTCCAGGTAGAAAAAAAAAAAAAAAAAAAGAATGTGTGCATGGGATATTTCCATTTGAAATTTGCATAGACAGCTCAATATTAACAAGTCTAAAGCTGACCTTATTATCTTCCTCTTAGGAATAAAGGCAGGTCCTTGTTCATCCAGTGTATCCCTGCACACAGGAAATAGAGCCATTCCACACTCTGTGATGGCTCAATAGACTTCTTTCCCACATTCTCCACATCCAGCAGGTCACAAAGTCTGGGCTATGACAAAGGATCAAATGGTTGACTCAGAGTCTCAAAAATCAGAAATCAGAGTACCAAGTTTCCTTCATACCAAGCATGAAGGCATGGATGGAAGAAGGAAGGTCTGGAACATCCCATACAACTCCCCGATTCCCTCTGTACTACATGAGACATTCATCCTCTGGCTCAGAATGATCCATGAGGAATCCATGAGATTTCATCAGAAGTTTTATGAGGCTATTCACAGAAATGGAAGCATATAAGTTTTTAAACTTCTACATTTTTATACCCAGAAAAATGAATAGTTGATATTGTATCCTCTGAGGAACCATGGCTTATACAGTCTTCTAGAGTTATTTACTGTAGGTCATTCTTAACCAGCATCCACCAGAAAAGACTTTCACGATATAAGGCCTCTCCCTACCGGAAATACAGTTCATCTTTTACTTGGCCAGCCAGCTGACAGGGAGATTAGATCAGGTGATCCGTCCCGTTTTCTTTCTTCCTTCTCTGCAAAAGTGAATGAATGAATCACAGGCCAGCTGACTGCTGCTTCAATTCTTCTCTCCTAGGTTCTCTTGATGACGTTACCTACGCAGCGTGAAAAGTCAGTCCTCACTCCCTGTTACTACTAGTGTGCATTTGCTCATCTTTTGCCTAAACCTTCCCAGTAGCCACCAATTAGCCAAATTTAGGCTCCCTAATTCCACGTGTCACTCTACTGCCAGTTTCTTTCTGCAAATACACATTTGGTCACATCACTCTCTGGTTTGAAATCATTTGCCCAATATTTAAAGTGCCTTTAAATCTTTCCTCTGCCTGCATTTAACAATTTCTCCTTCCTCCAGCCCATTTCTTTTTCCTCATATCCAGTAACATGGTCCATTCCTTGAACACTCCATGTCTGCCCGAAGTAGCAAAGCTCTCAAGCCCTCACACGTGGATGCCCACAGTTATGTCAATTTGAAATACGGTTTTTCTCTGCTGCCTTTCCTGAACACTCCATTTAGCTCAAGCATTTACTTCCTCCTGTGTCATCACTGTTCTTTTAAGTAGTAAGTAAAATAATCAACTTTACTGAAATTTCAATTTGAATAAAATGGTGTTCCAAGTGCTTACCTGCTTCACATTATTGAATTCTCAAAGCAATCCTCCTGTCCGCAATATATGCTATTGTTCTAATAATTTTACAAACGAAGTCAGTTTTTAAAATAAATGACTTACTCAAAGTCACATATCTATTAACTAATTTGGATTAGGGCATGAATGCAGCCCTGGTTTATTCCAGAAGCCTCCTCCTTACACCCAGTCATAATGTCTCTATCATTCATCACACAGCTTTCCTAATTAAACCCATAAACATTTTCCAAGTGACAGTTTGGTGTCAGACAGTGGGAAGATTTACTGAGCACAGAGAGTAAATCTAATTTTTAAAAAATCACCCTTAGTGGAGACATCAACAGTTTTAATTTCATTAAAAAGCCTTCCTAGTACCTACCATTCTTCACTACATTAATTAAAAAAATAAATAATAGTAGGTTCAGACACAGTGTAAGACTTCACAGAAAAAGAAGACCAGACCTAATGTGATTGGCAAACAATCTGCTTCACATTTAATAGTGAATTTATCTGGAAAGTTTGATATTGTATAGTAATTTCCTCCATTCCTAGACTTTTGTGGGATTATTATAATGTAGAGTCATTATGTTCTATGTAATTCTCCTTTATCTACTTTATATCTCACACTTTAGTGACTTGAATTCATATTCCAACATGAGGTAAAAGTTTTTCACTGGCAAGTATCTTGTCAACATAATGATGCATGGAGTAGTTTCCTAGCCACCTTCCTCCATGTATTTTACCTGAAACCAATTTGTTGGTTTTTTTCCTACTGATTCCATTTATATAGCACAATTCAATTGATGTGCTAAAGAAACCTGACTAGCACCATATCTTGGTTACTTTTCTCTCATTGCTGGGGCAAAATACCTGATGCCCAATATTAACGAAGGAAAGGTTTATTTAGCTCACAGTCTGGAGGTTTCAGTCCTACTTGGTTGGCTCCAAGGCAGAGTGGCACATGGCAGAGGAAAACTATTCATGGTAGCAGATATAGTAAAAGCAACATGAGCAAAAGGGAGGAGTGGTGGCAAGCAGCCTCTTCCCTCCCTTACACTGTATGCAAACTACCCATGCAGGGCAGATGTAGCATTCATACCCATAAGTCCAACATTGGACCATGAATTGATCATAAACTCTAAGCCCACCCCATGACTGTGTCTTTGGGAGGACACCCAAATACAAACCATAACATATCATCTTTTTCATATTCAGATCATTTTTTCCAGATGGAAAACTGGGAAATAATCCCAAAAAATTTAAGTGATTTTCATGAGATCCATAACAAGAAAGTGGCAGGAACAAAAGATAAACCAAGATTTCCTGATTTTTTTCTAACTCTTGACTCCTTATATACATTAGAATAACCAACTATAACCGTCTAACAATTTGACAGATATTCATTTATTCTTGACTCTATATCCTCTTTCAAAACTACATACTTGCACAATATAAAAATTCCTCCAGTATTCTTTGTTATCTAAACTGAGATCCTAATTCCTAAATGTTTTTCTGTTTGATAATCTGCTGATAAAAAAAAACACTAAAAATGATCAGATTAAAACTACCAGTCTCTTGGTGAAACTACTGTGGAAATCAGTTTGGAGATTCCTCCGAAAACTAGGTCTAGAGGTCCCATTCAACCCAGCTATCCCCCTGCTGGGTATTTTCCC
>NW_004955443.1:3605844-3620708 GCF_000276665.1 Chinchilla lanigera | reverse complement strand
TGAAAAATGGCACCATATAAGAAAGAAAATATGATCCATTTGCCTTTCCTTTCCTCTTTGAATCATATTTTAAGTAGTTCTTCAGAGAAAGTTCATTATACAATTCTAACCAGCAAATGTGGAAAACAAGATACAATTTAAAAATCAAAATTTTGCAGTCCCTCATGCAATATTTGAATTAGGTAATTGTACTCACCGATAAAATTATTAGATAAATCTCTTATGAGAAACTGAGACGAATCAGACAGGCACCACTCCTAGCTTCAGATTCACCTAAGTATCATTTAAAACAGGAGAGCCAGACACTATGCGCAAAATGAAATACACAGATTCCTCTGCAAATAGGATTGAGAGAGGCTGAATCTAGTCAAGGCTGACTTAATGTCCATTTACAGGAAATACAGGAACAAAGAAGGACTTAAAACAGTATCACAAATAAGCAAGCAGTCATGGTCAGATTAGATCCGCAAGATCCTATTCCTGTAAACAAACTGTGGCATTATACTTAATTGAGGGAGAGGGTGCTACGGTTTGTGTCTAGATGTCGCCCGAAGCTTCATGCACTTTTTTTTTTTTTTTTTCGTTTTTCTCCGGTACTGGGAACCGAACTCACGACCTTGGCTTCATGCACTTTTAGATGGGGCTTTTTCAAAGGGAGCTGAAGCTAGAGCTTGTGATTGATTCCTGATTCAATGCTAAGATTAAGGGTACTCGGATTAAGGGTGGGTGATTGCTGGATCAGTCCACTGATTGGATAGGCAGCACCTTAACCTCAGCAGTCTGAATAAAATAAAGGGGCCCAAAGGGCTTATTTCCTTCCCTCTTGTTGCCTTTGCTGTTTTCCACAGGCAATAACTGTTGCCCTCTGCCATGTGCCGTCCTGCTGTGGAGCCACCCAAATATGGACTGAAACCTCCACAAACTGGGAGCTAAATAAACCTTTCCTCCTTTAACTTTGGGTGTGGGGTATTTTGGCTCAGCAGTGAGGAAAGTAACTAAGAGAGCAACAGGAGGAGGAGGAAAGACAGAAACAGAGAAAGAGACAGAGAGACAAAGGCAAAGAAAAGGGACTAGCCTATGTATATTGGGAAAAGAGACATAAAATATAATCTCTAGACTTGAATTTAAAAAGAAACAGCTATAAAAAATATTTCTGCCAGGCATGATGGTGCATACCTGTAATCCCAGCACTTGGGAGGCTGAGGCAGGAGGACTGACATGAGTTTGAGGCCAGCCTGGGTCACATAGTGACTTGAAGACTGGTATGAAGGTCAGAACTACCCTATCTCAAAAAAACAATTAATTAATTCATTAATTAATGAGATAATCTTGGAAAAATCATTATGAACAATGTATCAGTCATTACCAAAAAATTCCGACTTATTTTGTTAGGGTTAAAAATGGAATAGTAATTATGTAAGAAAATGCCCACTTTAATTTTTAAAGTAGAGATGAAATAATATTTTCTTTGACTTAAAATTCTTCAGGAAAAAAAGTAAAGTACTTTGATAATGTTCAATCTAGAAGACAAGTGTATAGGATTTTTAAATAATTCTCTCTCATGTTCATGACTTTTAAAATTTGCATGGTATCATTAAAAAACGGGAACAAGAATGGCAGCAACAAAATCTAAATGATGACAGCAGAACTGCAGCCTAAGCAAGGACCTGTGCTCTCTCACAAAGGCTGGCAACTTTCTCAGAGGCCATTCAATTAAGAAAAGAGAGTGAAAAACGTTTCATAGAGGTCATAAAGTCATCTTTAAGCCTAAAATGTTACTAGGATTCTGCTAATTCACCCATGAACCTAACCAGGATTGCACAATAAAATAATTTTGAAAGAATTATTTTGCCGAAGGAAATGCAAGGCTGGCCACGAATAGCTTGTGCTCTTAACCATTAGAGCAATTAACTAACCTACAAAGATAGGAAGTGTGCTGCGAAATCTGTGCAGCGACAAGGAGAGTATCCTGCACAAGGGTCCTCAGAAGCGACCACGGAGGAAAATTCACAGGAAAAAATATCCCAGAAGGTAAATAAAAGGACCACAAAGGGCAGCAGGCAAGGGGCGTTTTAGCTGGTGATGAACTCAGGTGCCCCTACGCAGGTTTAAGATGGAATTTATTCTATCACCAGTAAGGATTTTTTTGCTGGGTCTGCGTAACAGGATTGGCTATAGACCTTTGCCTACTGTACGTTTCCTGGTCTCCTATTCTTTAAACAAAAGTTTTCACTGAAGTCTTAACATTGTTTATTGAATGCCCTGGGAGCAAATAAGCTGTATGCACATAATTCATTAAATGACCTTTCCACAGTAATCTCAGTTTAGGGGCTGGGGATTTAGCTCAGGGGCACAGTGCCTGCCTGGCAAGCGCGAGGTCGTGAGTTCGATTCCCGGTACTGGGGAAAAAAAAAAGAAAAAACAAACAAACAAAGTAATCTCAGTTTAAAGATGGAGGCAGGGGTCTCTCCTTAAGGAGAAGTTTAGGAAAGATCCATTTGCATGAAGGACAATGGCATCATCTTGCACCGGAGCATATGCTGATGATGTTATTGCTGTAGCTGAAATTCTAGTAAGCTGAGAAGGACCTGGCAGGTTCCTGATTCTGAGCTCCCAAACCCTTGCAAGACAGCACTTCACTGGCTGTGTGATGTGGTTGGAATTCATTCCTGCAAGCTCAGCCCTCCCGACCAATGTATTAATTACACTAAATAAATTATTTCCAACTTAATCTATCTAGAGTAAAATCTGCTGTTTGTAGCTGACCTCTAAAAATATAGGGATTTGAAACCACTGCCTTTTCAGGCATTACTAGTCTTTTTTGAAAGTGCTCTAGTTGATTGCCAGGGCTGGCATAACAGAACATCCTAAGTAAGTGCCTTAAACACTAACAACTTATTACCCTATGCTTTTGAATGCTGAAATCTGAGCATAAGGATCACCAAGGTTGTTTTGTCCTGAAAGCCATGAAAGAAAATCTGATCCATACTTCTGTTCTAGTGTCTGAAGATTTGTTGTCAAATTTTGGCTTCCTTTGCCTTCTACTTGTGTCACTTCTACCTCTTCTCATGTTCACGTGTGTGTGTGTGTGTGTGTGTGTGTGTGTGTGTTTCTCTACTTCTACATCCAAATTTCCCCTTTATGAAAGGTAATCAGTCATACGGAAATACAGCACACCCTGACGACCTTATTTTATTTGATTACATCATAAGGACACCACGTCCAACTGAGATACATCTTATAAGGTCTAGACCAGAAGGAGCATGTGGTTAAGGTTTTGGCATATCTTTTCAGTATACACTTTATCAAAAAATATTACCAATAGTCCCCACAATATGCGGATTATGCTAAAACTGTGGGGTAAATCTTTTTTTCTCCTATAGGCTTTTCAAATACTGGGTATTACTGAACTGCACAGTATGAAAGCTAAGTAGCAAATTATTATGATGATAAATATGTTTTGATAGTAGAAACTATAAAACATAAATAAGATTGAACAGATTGAATAAATTTATTTCACAATCCAAACATGCTAATACAGAAAGTAAAAACAAAAATATCAATTTGGTTCTGGTATGCTTTAGAAGTACATCAGTCCAGCAGAAGACAAGGAATGATTATACTAACCTTCAGCAAATTCAGGCTTGGTCTTTCAATCATACCTGTGTTTGGTTGCATTTATAAGAAACATGGACAGCTGGTGACAGGGTCCTCTTTCTTCTGTTTTATGACAAAGAATGACTTTTTACCACTGTCAGTGAAGCATTCTAAATCAGCGTATCACAGGTCTATTAACTGAAGTCAAAAGGGATACCTCAAAAATGGGCTAACACATACACATACACACATCCATACACATATAAACGCACCTACACATACACTCACTTACAAACATGCCTACATGCCTAGACTCTTGTGATTAAAAGTTAATGCGAGATATGGGCAGTTTTTGGCCACAAACATGAGCAGAGGCTGCAGACAGAGAAATGCAGTTTATGAGTCACACCCGTATTTAGTGCACCATTCACCTAATACACAATCCAAAGATGAACGGGGCACACAGTCTTAGAAACAAAATAGTTACAGATGCACTAAAGAAAAGCTATGATTCAGAGGAGTTTAAAAGTAACCTAACCTGAATTTCCTCACTTTGGAAGTTTTTATATTTCTGAATTTTTGAAAGTCATTAAATGAGATAGTGTAGGAAAAGATTTCATCTTCCATAAACGTTTTGTTAATATAGTCAACAGTACTCTATTAAAAACAGTTTGGCACTCAAACAAGGACAAATAGCGCAAATGATTTGACAACTATCATATACGACACTCCGCGAAGATAAGATCAAAAAGAAAATCAATTTCTACTATTTTCTACATGAAGAACTGAAGTGTAGAAAAATAAAGTAGCACAAAATCAAACTAATCTACATCCTGTTGAAGTTGAAGACTATAGCCAAAGGATTTGTTTGTGAAATCACTTTTTTAAAATTTTAAATTAGGATAACATTGAAAGGATTCATCCCCCAAACCACTGTATAAATGACACCAATATTTCACAACCACTATATCTGCATCCTCCCCCCACTCACTATAAAACTGCCACCATAGCAAATTTTCTTATCAAAAATGGAAGTCACTTTTGAATTATATACATGAATCTTATCGTTTACCTGCAAACAAACTTGCTAGATGCAGTCTTCACCTTCCAAAAGAAAAAGGTCAGAATCTTGGTGAATTACCTCTGAGTGGCTGCCAACATCTCCCTGCTTTCTTCAAAGACATGGATTTCAGCAACTTGAAAATTCACATTCAAAATGTGTCAGAACAGCTTCAATAGGAGCTGATTGAGTTGACGGCTAACAGTTTTCCTAAAATTGCAAAGATATGTATTTGAATTCGAAACAGAGCTTGAAATTTTGGCCAAATGCCCAAATTCTGGGCGATGTGTAAGCCCACATGGCTTTGTAGAAAGTTGTTCTCTTGCATAAAACTGCTGATATCAAAGGTAAAAGCTTTCATAAGAAATATAAATAAAAAATACGAGTAAGAGGTGCTTTGCATACCACATACTGTGAGGTAATTACCATGGAATGCTGCCATTCTTATTGGATCAAAATTGACCAGTACCAGCACTAGACTTGGAAGAATGCATGCCCCCAAGCAATACAGTACCTATTAGAAGGAAGCTGTTCTAAAATATGTTACAATTTACATCAAACTTAGCAAGTCAATAATTTTAAAAAGTAAAAACTTAATAAGAGTACCTTTTAACAGACAATGTTGCATAGCTATTGCAGCCAGTGTCACATAGAAAAAGAAATCTGTTATGGAGGATTATTAATGTTGAGAAAAAAGATTGGCTATGTATTTTGAGGCCCTTAAATTAGTCAGTGACAATAGGTAAGGCTTATTGAGTATTTAAATTGCGGCTAATACTCTTGTTGTAAGGACTATTTCATTTAATCCTCATAACAAGTCTGTCAGTGAATATTACTGTTTCCCTTCAGGAGAAAGATCAAATTATTTTCCCACAATCTCAAAGTTAGAGCCAGAAATTTTCAAGGAATCTGACTAAAAATCATTACCTCATTCAACAGTGTTTAAGGATTTGCCTCGTAGGCCCAAGAGATCCTGGAATAGTTCCTCCGTACACATAGTTCTGCTCTTCCTGCACTACACTGTGTCATTTAATGGTAACTGTCAGTTTGACTGAATAAAGACTCCTGGAGAGATGACTGGATCACAGGGCACTATCCTCATCACTACATTAATCCGCTGGTGTTCATAGCTGAATGTGCTGCTAGGAAGGGGGGTCTTGGCTGGATTATGTGGGTCACCAGGGTGGACCTTTGAAGGCACATATATCTCTTGTTGGCACCCTTACCTTGTTCTCTGCTTCTCAGCTACTATAAAGTGAGCAACTGGTTCCAACACACACTTTCTCCATGATCTTTCTGCCTTACAGCCAGTTGAGCATGGATTGAAAACTCTTACACCATAAGTCAAATAAACCTCTCTTCTTTGTGGGTGCCTAGGATTTTTTCTCAGTAACAAGACAATGAGCAATACATACCTGTACCAGAAATTTAAAAATATGTTTAGGCTATAAAATGATGAAAAAGAATATCATACTATAAACCTCATTAGAGAATTTGTGTTACTACAAAAGTAGAAGTATTTGTTACTACAACTGGTGAATAAAATGAAAATAACACAAGTGCGTAGTTTAATCACTCACTATTCTGGTGATGTGAAATCAACACTATATTTCTTTGCTTGTATTCTTTGTTTATATGTAACTTTTTCCTATAGAAATAAGGTTTAGGGACAGTGGTTATAATTTATTAAAAATAACATTCTAAACTAACAACTGAACAAGTACTGCATTAGTTTAGTGAATTAGCATCAAAATAGTGAGCATTAGATAACACAAAAAATATATTGCTAGTGTCAGCAGCGTTGATTTATTTTTATTAATATCTTGAAGCAAGGTTAATATGTACAGTAAAACTGACATTGTATTGTGAATCATTAAGCAGTAATATCTGTGAACTATATTTTAATATGACTTTTTAAAATGAAACAATCTTGCAATATAGAATTAAATTGCTTCTTAACTTAGTAAATACCTATTGATATGAGCAGTTAGTGTCTGAACTTACTCTCTGCAATAAGAAGGCCTGACCACCTCTGGACACAATAATCTTTCTGTATCCTGAGTTCTTTGAAAAGGATAAGCACTCAACATTGTAGTCATGGATAAGGCTGGGACACTGTGCATTTGCTCAACATCTTTTATACACTAAACAAATCAAATCAGCTCATTTGTGACCGCACCCTTCTATTTCACCATAATTTAAATATAAACAATGCGTGTCTATGTGTATATGTTTATGAGTCTAACAACTTTACTTATAAAATCCTTTTATTCTACTCCATGGCTAACATTTTATCTACTGTTGTTATAATGTTACACAACAATTTCTAATGTAATTACACGTGGCTCCTACCAAAATAAGAAATGAGTCCTCCATAGCGTAATTCACAATTACACAAAACCTGCTGTGATCACCTTAAATGTAAGGTATCTGTGTCATCTGGATGTATGTGTGTTGCACGTGCTGTAGCTCAGGGATTGCCCAGTAAGTGTACTCTGACTGAAGTGGAACTGAGTTTCCCATTCAGTAGCTGTCTTCATGGAATCTCTGCTATTTCTAGATAAAAGTGTTTGTCAAATTCTTAAATTGGTGCTAGTCATTTCACTAGAGGCTGAGAACACAAAACTGAGTCTTGATATCAATTTGCAAGTAGAAATGAAAGCTAGTGTGGAAGAAATGACATGAAAATATATAATTACCTATGTAGGAAAAGCAATGAGGGGGGCTGGGGATTTAGCTCAGCGGTACAGCGCCTGCCTGGCAAGCGTGAGGTCTTGAGTTTGATTCCCGGTACCGGAAGAAAAGCAAAAAAAGAAAAGCAATGAGGGACCTATAACTGGTATACAATAAAAAGAAAAGTACAGAACCTCCATGAAAAAGGATGCTACAACAAAAGTCTACTCAGAGTTATATTACTATGATAATGTACATATAATAAGAAGCTAGTAAGTCAGGAAGTAAATTTATAAATGATAAAACTCACCACTGAATGTTTTATTTTAGTTTTGAAAATTCAAATTCAAGTATATTTATATAGTAATTAGAAACTTGCTCAAAGACTGAGGAAATAGCTCAGTGATTAAGAACTGGCCTAGCATGCAAAAGTCCCTGAGTTAGATGCCCGCATTTACAAAACAAAATAAAACAAAACAAAACTTATCTGACTAACAGAGTCTAGTTATGGGAGGCTAAGTGGGAGGGTAAGTAGAGTACCTCATTCGGATCACAGCAGCAGCTTCCTCACTAAACTTACACTTATAAAGCAGGTACACTGCCTGTGGGGTTGACTAGAAATTAAGCCATTCTAATGTAGAGACAAATCCTCCCAAACTCCCTGGTCGACGGCCTCTCACTACTAGAAGTTTACACCAGGTTAGAAAAGCCCCCACAGCGTCTTGCAGGCATCTGGTTGCTAAGTGGAAAAACTATCCTAGACTTCATTCAAAAAAGGCCTCACAGTTTTATAGGTAACTAAATACAGTGCTAAGATTTATCTGAAATGCTGCTTTCCAAGTACTTCCAGTTCTTCATATAGACATCCATTGTATTTTAAAGCTTCAAAAACACTGAAAGGCAATCTCAGTACCCAGCTGGTGTTTGATGCTTTTTGAACGTCAGTAGACTAAGTATACAATTTAATGCCGTTAACCAATATTTAGAACTATAAGACAACTATATATTATTAACAAAATCGATTTTAACTAAAATATACTCTTCAATTTGCCACCTTCTAAGAAAGCAACAAAGAAAATGTATTCTGTGTACAAAAGTTGCAGAAGCATTTGCTACCTTAAGAATTTGCTACCACGTTTAAGTCAGTCTTTTAAATCCATAGATACTACTGGTTTATCAAACTTTTGGGTATTTCTTGTTCTCCCAAAAACACATTGAATAGAATTGAATGGTTTACTTTCTTTAAGAACGTTCAAAAACATGCTAGCCTTAATAAATAAAGAGAAAAACCTTTTCAGTAAGTAAAAGACATAAAACATATTTAGCATATTTTATGGAAATTTAACATTAGACCAAAAATACTAGCTTTAGTCATTAATAGTTCAAACAATTCTTTTAACTTGCTTAGAAATCTAAAACTACTCAAGAAACACTAAACTACATCTGTTAAATTCACTGTGTGAAAAGGGAATTATTTTAAATGTTGTAAGGTAAAAGCTTTGGAGAAAGACAGATATTCAAATTATGGTTCAGCCCTTACTAACTCCACGATGAGAACATTACCTGCCTTCTTGAACTAATGTCAAGTTCAAGAAATGATAGCAGCTATAAATAAAGCAATGTATATAAAACAGTGACTACAATGAAGCAAATATTTTTACTGTATTTTGCAAAACACTACCTTTTTTCCTAAGTCTTCAAGAGAAACAATCAACAATAATTACAATATTGTTTGTGGTAAATAGATAGGTGTTGTACTTTTATTATCTAAAACTTAACAAAGTTTTTAAGTCATGGACAAAATGTCATTAAATGTATTAAATGTATAAAATAAATCAAAGACAAGCACCAAAATTATATAATATGACTGCAACTTTTTAAAAATATATTTTTTCATCTACATGTACATTGAAAACTGTGAAAATATGAGTCAAGATTTTATTATTGAAAGCTAGTGTTGAAAGTTAGCTAGGAGTTACTGCTGATTTATTTAAAAATTTACTTCTTACTTATAAAAGCTCTAAAATTGAACATATTACTTTTATTTTCAAAAATAAATTATTTGTGTGTGTGTGCTTTCAGAACACTTGATGCTTACTCTCTTGGGAACTTTGAAATATGTATTCATTATTGTTAACATTAAATAAAAATAGTAACTATGAATGAATAGTTAAATAATTGTATAAATAATAAGTAGAAGGTTATTTTCAAATATTAACTAATACCTGCTAATAATTTAAGTAATCAAATACATAATTAGATATTAATTCCACACATATTTCTTTATTCAGAGACTTTCTTTTTTAACTACAGTGCATTCACACATTCACACAGACACATACAAATTGTGAATACCAGCACTGTAAGCTACAGACAAGAAAGAAACCTGTTCAATAAGGTTTGTACCCATTCATTACCTGCATAAAGGTTGCCCCACACAAGGTGTCACAGGAGAGCCAGGGAAGCTGAAGCCATAGCACTATGAGGAAAAGTTTATGATACTACATGCAGACATAAAAATTCAAGGCCCACTGTAAAATGTTTACCATTTTCTATTATCTCTGTTATTGGAAGTACCCGTACACACATGTAGACCAATCAATATATGGAGTTTAAAACCTGAAATACTGTTAAGGAAAGAAGAAGAAACCAGTACTATTTTTGCTATAAACTCACTGGTAATGAAGAATAAAGGAACATATAATTCTCGTTAACTATGACTGATCTACATATTACAGTCCATCTACATAACTATCTGCTCTATTTAAAAATTTACTTCTTACTTATAAAAGTTCTAAAATTGCACATATTACTTTTATTTTCAAAAATACTGTACAGATCGAACATGCCTTTCCTGCTTATTATTAAAAACAGCCACAACTATTCACCACACAGCTCCTCAAAACAAAAAGCACAATAAACCACTCTTTTCTCTCAACAAGAGACAATCTATCTTCAGAATTAGAAAAGTAACATAAAATTTAATTGTACAACTATAAAGTAGAGGATCCAGGAAAGACTTGGTAAGCAATGAGTTAATAATGAGAGTAGATAAAAACGTCCATGTAGCCAAATGAAGCTGGCATTTAATGTTTAGTAACTTGCACATAACCTTGAGCGTAAGAACCCAATGACTCGGATACAAGCGCTTAAGGAGATAGGAACCCCGCTTAGTATTTATCAAAAAATATTGCCAAAGTCTCAAGTCCTAGTGGAGAAAGCTAAAACATCTCTTGGCCCAAATCAGAATGGGCTCTGATGGAGTAGCTCTGAGTGGAACCAATTAAGCCTATGTGATTTAATCTAAAAAGCTGATGATCCTGGAAAGCGGTTATTCAATTGGTTGTTTCAAACTTCTGAGCAACTTTAGTGTGCTCCTGTTTAGCGGAAAAGTAATTATCTAATTAACTTTACAATCAAATTATATTATTATAAAACAACAAAAATAAATATTAACAAGAATAATAAAAGCCTGTAGACTCTTACTTGCAATAGTAATAGGTAATACTGACTAAGCTTCTCTTATGAGTCAGGCTCTGCTTTAAGCACTTTACATCAATTATTAAATTCTATTAAATCGGTACTATAACAACCCCCACTCTACAGGTGAGGAAACTGAAATACAGAACTAGTAAATAATTAATGAAGATCACACACTTGACCATTAGCAGTGTCTGGGACTACTGAACCATTTCCTGAAGCATCTGCCCAACTCTTCTGTTGTAGAAATTGAGGAGTAGGAAACACTAAAACTGAAGTTCAAATGTGCAGCTACAATTCTGTCCCTTCTACAGCATCATAAACCAAGTTCACATGAAACTTGAATTTTAAAAGATTTTAAAATGACAGATACATGCACTCTGCTTAAATAGGGTCTTACGAAGTAGTCCAGGCTGGCCGTGAACTTACTAACCACATAGCCCAGGCTGTCTCAGACTCTCAGTGATGCTCGTGCAGCAGCCTCTCAAGTGCTGGGATTACAGATGTGCACCACCATGCCGAGATAGATACATGTATTATACACTAAATAAATATAATAAATTGTTATATAACAAATGAGTATTTGTTTAAAGACCTGTGCCAAAAAAGAAATGAAAGGTAATGAGTCTCTTCTCTAAGTCTGCAGTATAAAAATCAAAATCAGGGTTCTCCAATAATTTTGCTTTTATGAATATCACTAATAAGCCCTTAAAACAGAGAACTGTCAGGCAAAATGCATACATTTGCCAGTACCAAAACTGAACAAGAAGAAAGTAAAATAAATTTACATCTGCATTCAGATATGAAAAGAATTCCATTCAGGATAATCTGTGAAATTATAGTTCAAGTTGTACAGTACACAATACGCCTATATGTACACTAGTATTCAAAAAAATTTTAAGTCTAAAATAACAAATGACACCTACATTTAGTTGACTAATGACTGGATCACCACTTCAGGAAACCAGTATTGAATCCAGAACTGTAAAATTTTCCCCAAAGTTAGGACAGCCAATGAAGACAGTGACGGGCTGTTTCTTTATATTTCGGAACTCTTACAAACAAATCTTAGAAAAAGGTATTCCACAAGTGGTTATTCTATATTATCTCATCACAGTCAAAGTAATGAGCATTCTCAAATCCACACTTTTCTAAGGAAATAAAGACAGTTGTGGAAGACTTCAGAATTTTTTAAGAAGCCTAATTGTAAAGCACCCATCTTCTCTTACGTGTACAACACTTCTATCTTTGCCATCAGAAACCACTGACTACAAGAAAGTTCATTCCACATAATCTTTTGAAATGGTTTCAAATACGTCTTTAATGAAATAAATGTTTAAAGTCTAAAGCACTGTTGATGAAGGTCTCTTGATAGGCACTAAAAAGTAAAAAATTGAATTAAAACATTTCAATGACTTAATATACATTGAGGAGATGCCAATTTATATGATCAACACCACATTCCCCTAGGTAGCTTTCCTGACCACTGATTCTATTGAGCAGTAGTACTTTAATATGTTGAAGACAATTAGGTTTTTATCTAGCACTTCAGTGGACACTTTCGCTTTGCTGTTGGATCAGATAATCCAACACTTCTCAGAAGGACAATCTAAGGGCTAATGCTCTGTATTTGTCGCCCCACATCAAGGTTACCAAAATACACAGACACCGAGCAAAATTCCAGGCAACCCTGCACCTCTGCAGAGAGAGTTGTCTTCCACTTCTCCAGCCACAATAAAGTGTAGAAAATTGTCCAGTTCCACAACAGTGAGCTAATTACCAAAATAAATAAACACAATTAAAGCTGGTCTGTTTCCATTAAAGGTTTTCAATGCTATTCTCTCTAACATTGCAGGCAAGTTTTAAAGCTTCTTGGGTCTTGCCAAAGGAAAAGATGTTTGCCAAATAATACTCCTGCTGCTATTCCAGCTGGCTTTTCATTTGCCCAAATCGCCTTTTAATTGTTGCCCCCCTGGCATTATGCTTGTCACTGCAAACTGCGCTGGCCACACCTCCCACTCTACCCACAACCCAGTACTCTTCCGATGGTTCTGGGAGGAGCTCCGGACTCCACCGAGCACCCTCCGAAGCGCACCACAGAAAACGTCACGCTTTCCCACTTGTCCTCTCCCTCATTCTCTCATTTCATAAAATCACTGCAGTTATTCACACTGGGAAAGTAGTTTTAACTTTTTTGCACAGGAGGTGCGCAGAAAGGATATACCCTAATCGCTAGAGCGTGGGAACACACACACACACACACACACACACACACACACACACAGACACACACACACACCACGCTTCCCTTCTACTCCCCCAGCGGTACACTCAGATATCCAAACTCTCCAGTTCCTCCCATCTTCCTCCCAAACGTTTGGCAGTTGCACTGGAGAAATCAAAGATAAATGCCCGGGAAAACCTGAGTTTCTATTGGATAGTGAGGGCCGCTTTTTCACCAGCCGCTTTCATGCCCTGCCTCTCCCAGGGACTCCAGAAGCTGTCCCACTTCTTCTCTGCATCCCTTCCAAAAGGACCCGCAAACCGCGCTCCTGCGCAGGACGCACCTACAGGAAAGCGGGTGCGCGGTGCCTAGATGTCACTGGGGCCCCAGGAACACCACTAGCCACCATAGAAAGGAGTCCCTTGGCTGCGGGCCCGAGCAGGAGGGCTTGGGCTTCTGTATGCAGTTCTTTCAACCCATCTCCAAACGCGGCCCTTTGCAGTCCAGGGGAAACAGCATCCAGCGTCAGGCAGGACCAAGAGAGTGAGAGCAAAGAAGTTAAGGAAGAGGAACGCGTGGAGACCGGGTGCTGTGGAGTTTAAGAAAACCGGAGCAGAAATTGAGATCAGAAGGGTAGAACGCGTAATTGGGGTCTATGGCGTGAGGGAAGCATCAGGAAGACCTGCTAGCACTGGCTCTTAGCTCCACCAGGACTTTCCCCCGGGACACCCCTGCCCTAGCTGCAGCCGGGCTCTAGCCAGCCGCTAGGAGGTGCCCGGGTTGCGAACTTACGGAAGAAGATGTACTCCGTGTAGCTGCTCCAGATCTTGTCGTCGCGGTACTGGTTAACGAAGGCGGCGGTGCCGGAGGAGTTACACGCCACCATGTGGAAGCCGGCCTCCGACAGGCGATCGAAAGCCTGCTCCAAGTAGGTGAACTTGAGGTAGAAGCGGGAAGTGTACTTCTCGGGCTGCCGGTCGGGGTCGCGACTCTCATTGAGCGTGTCCCCGAACACCTCCTTGGCCAGCGAGATGCGCCCGCACACCATGATGCGCGCCACGCGCCGGAACTTGGCGTCCGCCTGGTTGTCGCGCACGGTGGTGTAGGAGCCGCGGTAGCCCAGGGTGAGGAAGCCCGAGCGCTTGTCCGACGCGCCGGGGCCGCTGCCGCCACCTTGCGCCCCGGGGCCCGAGGGCGCGGCGGCCGCCGCCCCGCGCAGCAGCAGCGCGTCGCTGCTGCCCTGAGAAACGTTGTCCTCCAGGTCGCTCTGGCAGCCCTCGTCGTTGAGCGAGTTCTGCTTGGTGACCTTGGGCGACAGCAGCTTGACGAGGTCGGCGAGCTGGAAGTACTCGGCTTCGCGCAGCAGGCGCTCCTTCTCCGGGAAGTGCTCGGGCAGCGCCAGCTGCTTGTCCCGCAGATAATCCAGCACGTACCTGAAGAGGAAGCCGTCCCGGTCGATGAAGAAGCGCGCGCGGCTGTCCCTGGGCAGCTCGCCCCGGCGCCGGGCGCCGCCCCGGGGACTAGAGGGCGCAAACATAATGGCCAGAGTGCTGTCCGGGACGCTGAGCAGCGTCGAGTGCTTGGTCACATAGACCTGGCCGCCCACGTTCAGCTCCACCACCTCGGGGAAGGGCGAGGGCGCGCAGGGCCCCGGGGCGGCGGCCGCCGGAGCGCCGGGCGAGCTGCACGCGGAGACCATCTCGCTAATAGGCAGGATGGTGCCGCCCCCGCTGCCCGTGTCCTTCAGCGCCATGCTCCCCCAGGCCGCCGCCGGTCACCCGGGAGAGCGACCCTTGGCGGAGCGCAGCGCCCGCGCCCGCGCCTCTGCAA
>NW_004955443.1:3597869-3605559 GCF_000276665.1 Chinchilla lanigera | reverse complement strand
CTCGCCGCCCGGCAGCCGGAGCGCGAGCGAGCGCCGAGCCCCGAGCGCGGACGGCGGCGCCAACTACACCTCGCGGCCCGGGAGGCGGCACTGACGTCAAGCCCGGCACCGGGACCCGAGCCCCCGCTGTCATTTAAAGGGGTAGGCGCCAGTCGCGGTGGGCCAGGCTCCGCCGCTAGGGGGCGGGGCCGGCCGAACCTCGGGACGCGCTGCGGGGGCCGCCGGATGACAGCGCCGGGACCGCGAACGCGCCTCGGGGAAAGGGGCCGCGTCTCTCGCTCTTTCGCTCCGTTCCCTCCTTCTGTCCTGCCGTCTCTCGTTTGATTTCTCTCTGTGTGTGTGTCTCTCTCTCCCCTTTTTCTTTCCCTCATCCATCCTTCCAACTTCTTCCTCTAGTTCAAGAGCACAGAGGGGAGAATAGGTTTTGATTAAAACCGAAGGTCAGGCTCCCAATCTGAAATTGCTACCAACGTTGGCAGTGGAGCAGTGATTGCAAAGAACCTGGGGGACAGGAGCCTTGACACTCTCAGTGGCTTTATGATACTTTTTTTAAATGAAGGGCAAACTGCCTGCTACCTCTACATCAAATTTCATGATTGCCATTTAACTGCGTGTTGTGCTTGTAGTTAAGGATTTAAAGCTCTGATTTCATTTCACAGAACAGTAAGAGACCACATGTAACATGACAGCGTCCCTTCTCTCTGTACAATATCTGATTTGTAGTGAATACTAAGTAATTCTGTATCACTACTTTGTAGTGATTATGGAAGGAGGGACGGAGCCACGGAGGAAATGTACTCTCTTTGTTCTTTATTTCTAATCCTAATGTCTTCATTTCCCTTCAACTTCACAGAGCAAACGAATGGCTCATATTTTAGTGGCTTTCTAGTCAGGTCACAAATGAAAATTACATGATTTCCATTAGTACGTAGCACAGGTACGTATTGCAAAAGCAGCAAGATCTGTGATAAAGAGGACAGAAATGCAAGAAAACTCCCTTTCGCTGTGGGAGTATGGAACTGGCGCTGCCCACCTGGGGCACAGCTATGTGTCCAGAAAAAGAAAGAATTCTTGATTTAAGTCAAATCCAGAGCCAAATGGAGCGTATTATGACAGCACATTAGTTTACTTCAAAATATTATAACAATATTATAGATGACTTTTATCCATAGCAATTAAATTGCCTACTGATTTTAATATTTTAAAAAATCATAAATGTCTAACATGATTACACCTCTTCAAAATCACCACAAAAGTGATAGATTTGAGACATAGTTGTAACTTTAAATCTTGATAAGTAGTGGATATGGTGTCCTTGGAGCACTGCCACTGCATGTAATTCATTGATTCTTAGAAGTCACATCTGCGGAAGGTGTCATGTAAGTTTGCATGTTTGACTAGCGGGAGCTGAGGGCCTAATGGACCAATGAAAGGACACAATATATTTGCCAAAGGACTAAGACTTAAAAGGGGTTTTTAGTTTGCATGTTGAGGCAACCCTTTTACACAAGCCTATTGCCTCACCCCAAACCTATAAACTTCCTGACCAAATTAAGAAGTAGAATTGATTTTAGCCCTCTTCATTTCAAAGCTAAAATGAAACTTTGATATAATAAGAAAACTACATTATTTTACATCTCATCTGAAACATAAAACATTTGAGATTTAAAAATAACATTTCCTGGAAAAAGAATTATTAGGAACTTCATAACACTCACACATGAATAAATAATAATGCCTCAAACCACTATTAATGGAGCCCATTTATCATGAGGTAAATATCCCTAATGATGAGTACGGTGTAAGACCACAGAATTGTAATGAAGTGGATATAAAATAAATATGAATTAGTATATGTGAATATTATGAAGTCTCCAATATTATCAGACCAAACCCATTTTTATTTTTTAATTACATGAACTCCTAAATAGTCTAAAATTTATACTCTAAGTGAATCATCTTAGAAATTCATAATGAAATCCACTGTTTGATAAATTTCTTTTGAAAACTATTCTTTCAATATCGATTGAACATTTCTCCTTAATCTCTTCCTTTCACGTAATCCTTTTACTGTCACACCCTCTCCTATCCACACCTTCCAAGTGAACTCCCAACTGAACAAATTGCAGCTCCAAACTGTCTTTACCTGGCCATTGCTCTGCTAGGAATCTCTTTTATCTTCTACGACTCCTTCATCCCTTCTGCCTCCTTCCTTGCCTCCTCTGCCCAGATCTCAGGTTAAATATCAGTTCCTCTGGAAAACTTTTCATTGTTTTCACCACTGCGCTAAGTTCCCTCTGAAGGTTTTTTTCATGCACAGGACCCTGTGTTTCAACATGGGCGAAGTTTAGCATACTGATTAGTCTTCCACCAGATTTTAAGTATGGCATGCAGCCACAGGCACTATTCTAGCCTCAGAGAGGTGCTTTGTATATGAGCAGTAGCCACATTCTATTTGTCCAATGCTCACCGCCTAGAAATGTGTTCATGTTGTGAATAGACGGCCAGGTACTACCTGCATGCAAACCATTGAAATTAGAAGCAAGCAAGATTTGGTCCTTCACAATTAAAATCAAGACAAGTGAGAACACAATCTCTTCAAAGTAAACTCAGACCTACAGAGAATGGGAAAAAAACAGAGATAGACAAGACCGGAGGGATCTATTTGGTGTGCGGAGCAATCAGCGCCAAACCCTGCAATCAGAATCATTTTATTGTAAACTGCAGATGCCATTAATGTTCCCTGGACCACCGTGATCTTAACTATGGGCTCTTGAAGCTCTCCTATTGCTGTGCAAAGGCAAATATCAAATTTCTCTGAAAAAAAATCACTCAAGCCCTTCTCAACACATCTAAACATGCACAATTCAAACTGTGTCTCCAAAAGCACAGCGAATAAACAATAAAAGATACATGTATGGAGCCCAGATTACAGCACGTAAAGATCTGTAACTTAAAATAGCAGATTGAGTTTTTCTTCACTAGGCAAAGAATTATTTAGTGCCAGGAATCATACCTTTCTTGATAGGGAAGAAAGAACACAAAATGTAGCAATGAGATTTAGAATCAGGTAGGACAGGGGTAAAAACCTAACTTTGTCTCTTACAAGCTTTAGAATTTCAGCAAGTTATATACATTTTTCAACCTCAGTTCCCCTCTGATTCAGCCAAAATAAAGTCCACAGACTTGACTGAATGATGCTTCTGGTAAGAGGACCATCCAAAGCTGGTAGCGTTTACCATATTTCTCACATCTGTTTCAAGCCATTGTTCAAAGGGAGCAGAACCACATCATAACTAGATGGATCCAAGATCTTGAAGTTGTAAGCTGATGATAGTAGCCCACCTACTTTCCATCCCCTTGTCTCACCCCTAAAGTCTGGTGCAACCCAGCCCTACCGTTAAGAACTTGTCTGTATCTCCGCGTCCTTCTCACTTTAAATCCTTTATTGTCTTTCTCACTTCAGGGCACAACTTTATCCTAGACACTGATACATTTTAACTGAATGAATTTACATTGTTCTTGTTCTGTTCTGAAATTTTTATTCAGTCTTTTTCTTTGTTTTTCTTTTCTTTCTGCACTACCAGGATTGAACCCAGAGCCTTTACATCAAGCTACACTTCCTGTCCTTTTATACTGTTTTTTGAGGCAAGGTGAACTTTTCATGCTTTAGCCTCCCCAACAACTGGGATGACAGGTGTGTGCCCTTACACGCAGCTTTGCTCAGTCTTTTGATTGTGGCTGAATTACTCCTTTTAGTTGGCCTGTGCCCAACTGGGCTTCTAATTTTCAGGTAACTATCTAGTATCTTTTCATCTTGTTCAGAAATTTGAACATTTTACCAAACAAAATTTCTCATTCAATTGTAAGCAAAAAAATAAAACTTCAAAACTGAAATTGTTTCCAGTTTCAGAAACAGCAATTTTAGGAGCAGTGCTATCTAACAAAAATATATAAACCACACTTCTAATTTTAAATTTCTAATTGCCATATTTTACAAACATGAAAAAGGTGAAATTATTTTAAACTGGGTGGTTTAGCCTAAAATATAAAAAATGTTATAATTTTAATATGTAAATCATTGCAAAACATATGACTAGCATAATTTAAAATTTCCATATTATATCTTGAAAAATATAGTACATAATTTACACATAACAGATCTCAATTCACTGTATTCATATTTCATGTGCTTGATGACCACACATAGCTAGTAGATACTGTTTTGTACATCATAGCTTTATGATATCTGTGGATTAAAAGCATCTATGGGCAGTGGTGGCACACCCCTGCAGTCCCAGTACTTGGGAAGCTGAGGCAGGAGGATCAGCATGAGTTTGAACCCAGCCTGCGCTATATAAGCAAGTTCAAGGCCAGCCTACACTACATAGAGAGACCCTGCTTCAAAAAAAAAAAAAAAGAAAAAGAAAAAAAACTGAAAAAGAAAAGCAACTATGTGTCTTGAGGATTGGATAAGAAAACATGACTTAAAATTTTATCACAGGACTCTAATGAGTGAACCATGGAATTCAGTGTTTCAGTAGAGTCATTTAACACATGGAATAGAGACTAAGAGTATTTCCTGAGGGGGAAATAAAAAAGAGGAAGAGTTGTTAAAGAAAAAACATGTAATAACAAGGATTTATGTTTCCCTTATCAACCCTTATATTGGTGACATTTGAACAAGTTTTGCAACACATATCACTCTTGGAGAAAGCAGCCTAAGCCAGAGATTATTTTAGGGGATATAGCCTCCTACAAGGAATGAAGTAGCATTTCCTGCCCGACTAAACAGAGCAGGGCTAACTTTTACAGAGAGGAGACTGAAGAGATGGGAAACACTGTCTACAAAGTCAACATTTGCTGTTTAATCTAAAGAAAGCTGGGAAGCAGAGTATAAAAACTAGTTTATCCTCAATTCTGAGAGTACATCAATTTTGAAATCATCACTGATTCCATGAAATTTAAAATTATTGCAAATGAAACATTTATTTGATCCACACATTATATAGGATAGTCCTTCAATTAAAATATTAAACAAGCAATATTAAAAGTGACACCCAGTAAAACTATGAAGTTAAGTACCTCCAACCTGCATGAAAGTTTATACAGCTAACGATTAAATACAGCTAAATAGTGTTGGGCATTACATAAAAATATGACTGACAGGTGTTTGTGAAACAAAATCATTTGGAACCATTTTCATCTTAACTTATATAAAAGTCATGCTTTAAGAAGTGGTTATTTAATTTAAAACATATATGTGTCAGGACAATGGTTAGTAATAGGTTAGATTAGTAATGGTTAGTAATGGTTAGTAATGGTTAGTAATAGGTTAGTAATAGGTCATCTTTCCTAGCTAGCTGTCTCCTTGAAAATAGTTTGCACCTCAAAACCTAAAGAAAAGGCCAAACTAATTCCCCATACCCTTAGGACATTCTGGTAGCAATTTAGATTAGGTTAGACAGAGTAGATAATCTAAAATTGGTTGACTCAGACTTTTCAACCAACATAAATGAGGAGTCTAATAATAATGCTGTATACATATACATGTTATAAACTCTGTACTATGATGTAAAATTGTACAATGATTTGAAGAAGTTCTAATATATAAATTTAACATGTTAATCTGTAACACTCATCCAGAACTTCCTTTAGAAGTGCTCCCAAATTGTAAAAATTTATTTGATGCTTTGACCAGAGACTAACTGTTGAGTTTGATTCTGCCATCTCATTAACCATAGCAAAATTTCGGTTACTTTAATTTCTTGTCCTACTTCTTATTTGTTTAAGGGATAATTTGGATAATGACTGAAGGGCACTACATGCTCCTTAAACTGAGTTATTATGGAAATAAAAGTGTTGTTGTAGATATTATTATTCTCCTATGATGCTTGTCCTTTATAGGAGCAAAGGGTGAACATTTATGAAATAAGTCCTAAAGTTTGCTACTAATAAAATGTTTGAAAAAATCTTAATCCAAAATGAAGTAATGAAAATAAGAGTCCCCAAGTAATCTACTCTTCAAATTATAAATCTAAAATGTGGATAGGAATTCTATTAGTTTGGTAAAATTACATAGAGCATTTATTTATTAATAAGTTGAATCGCTTCTCTTATCATTGGGATTTTTTTAAGGGATAACTGAACAACTTTCAAAAGATTGGAACTCTTCATAGGGTAAACTGTCTAAAAATATTTTTTAAATCTTTTAAAAATTAAGAGCTTTATGTGACTCACCCTAGCAGCTTTCAGCAGTGACACAATGAACCTACTGTGTCACTAAATGTTTACATATTTAGAAATGCATAATTCATAACTTATGGTTTAAACACATACAGGTGGGCCGATTCTTCATACCTTTTTGTTTAAAACATTCAGCCCACCATTTTATTTCTTAGTCCCTCAGGACTTAAATATAACTTGAACAAAAACCAACTTGTTTATCTTTGCATTGTTATCTGTTTTCTGTTATCCCTCCTATGTACCCTCAATTATCACTCATATGTGTCTGCTTTTTACCTTTACTCACGTAATAAACTCTGTGAACACAGAGACTATTCTCCAGTTCCTCTAACTTCAGTTCAGTGCTCTGCATTTTAGCAGACTGAAATTATACTGGGCAAATTGTGTGTCTAAACTGTGACTAATAACACTGGGTTTTCCCCTTCACATTAAAGGCACTGGTTAATTCCTCTGTGCATGGCTAAGTAGAGAAATATTGATATTTGTATATGTCTCCTTTATACTTTGCAAAATAAAATGTTTGAACGTGGGAGAGTGTTCTAATAAAAGGTATATATGCAGCTAATAGATTCCCTTAGTGTACTTAGTGCACAGTAAGTTATTCAGGCTTAAAGGGGTCTTTGAAACTCTAGCTCTTAAGTAAATTGTGTGTTAACAAAATTTCATGATGATAAATATCAGTATGCTGTTTTTCCCATATAACTAGAAAGCATCTGAGATCTAAGCAAGTGACAGAAATTTAATTACACCCGTAACCATGAGATGGAGTTAATAATGTTTATTTTTTGACCCATTTACTACTTTGTCAAATAGATATGTCCAGATATTTTCCAGGGAATAACAGATTATGTATCATTGCACAACAAGCCACCTATGCTGGTTAATCTTAATTGTCCATTTGATTAGATTAAGAGACTCCTGGACGCTTCCCCATTCAATCCCAGTTTACTCAATATTACCTGAACTATTATATTTGTAATCTTATTGGCTGACCATAGTTTTGTCCCACCTCATGCCCACCTTGTAATTCCCATTTTCCCCCTATCTTAAACCTCAGGGTTTTGCTCTACAAAGTCCCGGGAAGGACAAGGTCCTTGGCAACCCACTTGGGCCCCCTTCTGTCCCTCTCTTGTACAGAAGCTTTCTTTCCCTCAATAAATATATTCTGCTCTTAAAAAGAGAGAGAGAGAGAGAGAGAGAGAGAGAGAGAGAGAGAGAGAGAGAGAGAGAGAGGCAGAGACAGAGAGACAAAGAGAGACAGAGAGAGAGAGAGACAGAGACAGAGACTGAGAGTCAAAACTAGAGTTGCAGGAGCTCTTAAAAGGACATCTGGCCCAATGCCTCTTCAAATTAAAATATTTTCTTGAATGTTTCTTAACAGAATGTCTTCTATAATGAGAAATTACTGCCTCTTCAGACTACCCATTTGACTGTTGGCAATCTT
>NW_004955443.1:3582035-3597769 GCF_000276665.1 Chinchilla lanigera | reverse complement strand
AGAGAGAGAGAGAGAGAGAGAGAGAGAGAGAGAGAGAGGAAGAGAAAGAGATACTTCTGGAACTGATTGGATAGAGAAACCACTAACCTTGTCAATGGATTAACACGTTCATGGTTTCCTAGATGAATAGGCTGCTAGGACCCAGGCCTCATTGAAAGAAGTGAGTCATGAGGGCAGAACTGTAGCAGAAAATGCCCTCCCAGCTAGTATGTCTCAGTTGCACAGGTGACAGTTCCTGTTCCGGTTCCAGTTGATTCTGTTGCTAGTCGCTGTGATGCATAGCTCATCACTATGATGTGTATCGTAAGAATCAACCAAAAACAGCCAAGTACCCTACCTCTGACCCACTCCTTTGCAGCCCCATAAAAACCATTTGAGGCCTGACATTTTGAAGGACAGTTGATTCCCTGTCAGTGCCCATCAGATGTTAAGTAAATCTGTCTCCAAATCCTGGGTGCCGTTTTGGGGTTTCTTTTTACCATATCCGGACCATGAGGGCTATACCTGGTCTTTATCCCCTTCTTCTCCAGGTCTTTCCGACCTGCTGTGCTTCCCAGTCACCACCTGCTGATCAGCTTTCCTCCACCATGCTTCTCTGCCATGATGTGTATGCCTTGTGGGTCACTGAGCACAGGCTGAATTCTGCGACTATGAGCAAAATATACCCCTCCTCCCTTAAATTGCGGGTACAACATATTGCCCCAGTGATGGGAAAGCTGACCAGTATACCACCCCACCCTAGTGACTTCAGCAACAATAATTTTCTCACTGTCTTTTTGATTCTAGGCTCAGCCTGGTGATTCTTGCTTCAGATCTCTCACAAGACTAAAATCAGACAATGGCAAGGGCAGAATCATCTTATGCTTGTGCTGTGAAGACTCAAAGAGGTAAGGGACAGCTAGAGCTCTTTGAGGATTCATGTGCTTTCTCTACCTTTTCTCTCCCCCTCCTCATCCCCCTCTCCCCTTCTCCCCTCCTCCCTTCCCATTCTCCTTCTGTTTCCTTCTCTCCTCTCTCATTTGTTTTTCTGCTTGTTTGTTTTGTTTTTCTTCTTCTGGTACCGGGAATCAAACTCATGACATTGAGCTTGCCAGGCAGGCACTGTGCCACTGAGCTAAATCCCCAGCCCCTCTCCTCTCTCATTTGTGCACATACTCTTTCCATCGTAGTGACCTGAAGTTTCATATTTGAGGAAGACATACCCAACTGAAACTATGTCATGTTTTATAACATAGCCCAAGAAATCACAAAGTTGCACTACCAGCCTATTTGGCTAATCAATGTATCAGACATGCTTGGGTTTAAAAAGAAAAACATAGATTCTGCTGCTTGAAGGGAGTGGAGAAACACGCTGAAATTTCACATAGGATTGAAAATATTATAGTGAACCTTTGAGAAAAGTATTATCTTCCACAAAATCTTTGAGAATCAAGTACCACTGTACCCCATATTTACACAGAGTTCTGTAAATTGGACCATAGCATTTTGCTGTAGCATGCATTTTTATAGGATTTGCATAACTAATTGTGGTGCAGTGGTGTAGGAAACACATATACATGAAGAGGCATACACATAGACAAGCAGCTAACTCAATATTATGGCTGTCTGAAAAGCCAATATTTAAAGATATGAAAGGGCAGCCAGGTGTTTCTTTCATTTTTAATAAGAATCTACATTTTTTCACCCTGATCATTTATTCTGCTCTAATAAATTGCTTCAGCCAATTTGCATTTGCTCTGTTTAATCCAGAACTCCTGTCTGCCTCATTCTTTTAGCATCCCTTATAACATCTGCAAACTTTAATTCCTCCTCAGTGAATCATCTCTTTTCATCCTTTAGAGCTGACCTAGTAAGCACAAATACATCTGTGAACACTTAAAAATTTACTTTATACTTTATTTTCAACAATTTACTCTGATTATTACATAATGGATATAGTTTCACTGCATGTATTTCATCTCTGTGTTCCAAAGTTCACTTTTTTCCTTTCAGAAGTATTATATTTTGTCTAGCTGTACACTAGGTTCATTTTTTCTATTACCCATGTTATGCTCACTATATTTATTCAAAGATCAGAAAGATCTTTGGATCAAAGGAAACTGTCCATGACTTCTATCTAAATATCCAAGAAACTCTTCTGTAGAAGGCCTACACGCTGCTATTGCTGCCACCACCATATCTCTAGTGATCCCTGAGATGTTCCAACGCATTTTGTGAGTACTAAACACCAACCAATTAATGGGTGGTGGAAAATAGCCTTTGCTGTCACTGCCACTAAGGTGTGGGGTGAAGATACACTCATGTGGTATTGAGGAAAGCAGTCATCGACCTTACCAAGAGGGCTGGAGAGTTCACTGAGGATAAGGTGGAGCATGTGATCACTACCATGCAGAATCCATGCAAGTACAAGATCCCAGACTGGTTTCTGGATAGACAGAAGGATGTAAAGGATGGGAAGTACAGCTAGGTTCTGACCAATGGTCTGGAAAACAAGCTCTGAGAAGACCTAGAGCAACTAAAGAAGATTAGGGCCCACAGGGGGCCACTTCTGGGACCTTCAGATCCAAGACCAGCACACCAAGACCACTGGATGCCATGGCCACATTCTGGGTGTGTCCAAGAAGAAATGAGACTATTGGCCTTGTCCATTAATAAATACCTTATATACCTACAAAAAATAAATAAATATCAAAAAAGCAATATGTATGCTGGATTCATACAAATTTTTTAATAAATTCTAAGTAGCTTCATTATGTAAATTCTTTTAATAAAACTCAAGTATTTATTGAATAGAAATTATGTATTCTACAAAGTAAATTGTGGTTAAAACAGTGAATAAGACATATACCTTGTCATTCAAAACTTACAATATGATAAAGGAGTGTTAGACAACCCCAAACACAGAGATCAAACTACTGAAAAGACTAAGATAAATATTGTAAGAAAAGAATATATAAAGTGATGTGAGGATCAGGGGAAGATGATGAGAGGATTTCTGGTTCATGAATTTAGCAATGATTAAAGAGATTAATAGTGATTATAATAGATAGGCTTTAAACTACATAATTTTTATAAACTTGGATGAGAACAGTATTATAAATTGAAATTATAGCATAAACAAAATGTGGGCTAGTTAATAACATTATGTTGGAGGGAGGACCAGGATGGTGGAGTGGTAAGCAGCAGAGAAAGAGCCCTCTCTGAGAGTTGCCATCCACATGCTGGAATATAGCAACATGGGAAAGACAAGAGAGAGGGAACTGGGTCTCCTGGACCCAGGAAGGATCTGTGGTGTGAATTGAAGCCCACAGAGAGGGGGAAGAGAGCAACTTCAGTGAAAAAGAAGTAGGTAGCTGGCAGCATCTTCTCCCTGAGATGGGCCTCACTGCATGAGAGGAGCAATTCAGACCTGTGGACACATGGTGATGACTGGTAACAGAGACCTCCAAGGAGAGATTCAGCAGTATAAGGGAGCAGCAGATATGATGAGCACTAGCTGGTGGTGAGTACGGAGAGCTCAGTTTTCCCATGTAGAGAGCAATTTGCTGGGAACCATTTTGGAGAGGGGCTGGTTGAGCTCAGAACTCAGAGCATCTGCTGGCTCCATCTTGTGGCTCCCAGCTGAGCTCAGGCCCACAGAAACTGCAGACAAATTAGTCTGGTATTGATCAGAAGGTGCAGGTTCACTGAGATTATCCACTACCCCACCAAAAAGCTATTGTTGTCTTGCTGGGTTAAATCAACATGGGTAGGCACTCTGTCTCCACACATTGTCTACCACTGACAGTGGAGACAAAGCTGGAAGTGGACTTTTTTCTTTTTTTTCCTCTATTTTGTTTCTTTCTTTGTTGTGATGGAGATTTTGTTTGTGTTTTTGGTTTTCTGGTTCTTTTTCACTGTTTGATCTTGTTTGTATATGCTAGTCTCTTTGCAGTTGTGGTTCTCTTCTGTTCTTTTTATTTCTTCCTTCTCTCTTTTCCTCCAATCTCCTGCACCAGTTTCTCAAAGTTAGCATTATCCCACTTTACCCTCTAGCCTTACTTCAAATCTCTTCCACGTCACTATTTTCTCCTTAACCCATTTTAAATTTTAAACCCTAAGGACAAAATTAACATTAAGGACTTGTATACTGTGTAAAATTTCCTGGTTTGTGTAGGTTTTGTCATATAATCAGACATCTACTTCACACAGTTAAGGTGACAAATTAATGGGTAGCTCAGTTTGTCATTTTCTAGGCTGTGTTTGATGCAATTGTCATTGGTACCACTATAGCCAAAAGTGATGTAATCATTCTAAACAGTTGTTCTTCCTGGTATTTTAAGACTGAGATTGACTAAGGGCCAGAGAAAATACTGTGACATAGTGCCAAACAACCAAGGCCTAGGCTAAACAGGTAGTAACTTCTCATCCCCAATAAATTGAAAATGTAAGATCTTTCAATAGACTCAAAACCCCAAAACCAGCTACAACTGAAAGACAATTTGGAGAAGTAGTCATTTCCTAAGAGTTCTAAAGGCTAACAATAAAGCAACCGACCATAGGTAATTTATAAACATCACCCAAGAATTAAATTAAAAAACAGAAAAGAAAATGAGAAAACACTTGAACAAGATGCAACTCCAGACATCTAGTTCCCCAAAGGCAAACCCAGGACTATCTGAAACCCAGCCACCTGGCTTCTTTGAACTGGTAACAGAAAAACAATTGAATGAGGCTCTAGAAAAAAGAAAATCAGAAATAATTTCTCAGAAAACTGCAGAGATGGTGTCTGAAGTGAAAACCATGTCTAGTGATTCTATAGCAGATACAGAGAAAAAAAATAGAGGACCTTAAGAAAATTATGGAAATCATGCATGCTCAGCATAGGAAAGAAATTGAATCCATAAGACAGATTCAAGTAGATATCCAGGAGAATAAAAATTCTATTGAATGTATTTGCACAAGATTAAGCCAATGAGAGGGCAGGATTTCAGATATAGAAGGCATGCTTGCAGTTAGAGATCATAAAAAGAAAGATTTCTTAAATATAGCAAGGGACCATGGGAAATCGATACAGCAGCTGCTAAATGAGGCAAATAAGAATAAATTAAGTTTGATTGGAATCAATGAAAAAGCAGGAGATAGAAAAAATTATATTAAAAACTGTTTACAGATGTCATGGCAGAAAATTACTCTTTAGAGAAAAAGAATTTAGCATAAACTTAAGTGAGGCATATAGAATGCCAATTAGCCACAATTAAAAATAAATATGGCCGGGAATGTCATAGTCAAGATTCCAGAAATTCAACACAAGAATAAAATATTAAAAGCTGTTAGAGAATAGAGACAAATCACCTATAAAGGAAAGCCTATCAGCATTACAGCTGGCTTTTCAGCATCAAGTCAAGTGAGGTTGGAGTGAAGTGTTTGAATTTTTAAAAGAAAACCACCTTCACCCCAGATTGATGTAACTTGCAAAACTATCTTTCAAAACTGATGGAGAAATAAGATACTTCCATGGCAAAGAACATCTGAGAAAATTATGACCACCAAACCAGCACTGCAAAATATTTCACAGGATATTCTAGAAAGAGACAAAAATGACTACAATTCCATGAACTCCAATAGAAGGAATCCATGAGGCAAGGCAAACAGTTAAGCAGAGGGAAGAAAAACGAAGGGGTGCCAACAAAGGAAAATAACATGACAAAAATAAGTTAATAATACCAGTTAGAACCATCAATATTAATGGTCTCAATTTAACAATCAAAAGACACAGACTGCCAGAATGGATGAAAAAGCAAGATCCAACAATATGCTGCATACAAGAAACACATTTAACTCAAAAGGAAATTCATAGGCTGAAAGTTACAGGATGAAAAATAACACTCTGTGCTACAAGAACCTAGAAAAAAACAGAGGTAGCTATTCTATTTGCAGAGAAAATTAATTTCAAGCAAAACTGATTAAGGGAGATAAAGAAGGTCATTGCATCCTTCTAAAGGGAACAGTGTAAGAGGAAAAGATAGTAATCATAAATATATATGCAAAAAATATCAGTGCATCAAACTATATAAAAAATTCTAATGGGCATAAAAAATCAAATAAGCACTAATACAATTGCATTGGGGGATCTCTATACCCTAGTGTCACAAAAAGACAGATCAGCTAGACAAAAAATCAACAATGAAATGTGAGAACTGAACCAAAGTTTTGAACAAATGGACTTACTAGATGTCTACAGTGTTTCACCCAACATCATCAGAATACATATTCTTCTCAGGTGCACAAGGGATGTTCTCAAAAATAGACCACATACTAGCTCATAGAACACGTTTAAGTAAATGCAAAGAAATCAAAATTATCCCATGCATATTATCAGCCCATAGTGCAATGAAATTGGAAATCAGTGGCAAAAGAAACCACAAGAAATTCATAAACACATGGATATTAAATAGCATCCTCCTGAAAAACCAGTGGGTTACAGATGAAATTAAAGAAGAAATTAGACAATATTTATAATTGAATGATATTGAAAATAAAACATACCAGAATTTATGGGACAGCATGAAAGCAGTCCTAAGAGGGAAATTTCTAGCAGGGAATACCCATGTCAGGAAAACAGAGAAAGTACAAATAAACCACTTAATAATGAACCTCAAACTTCTAGAAAAAGAAGAACAGGCTAAACCAAAAGTTTGTAAGAGGGAGGAAAGTATAAAAATCAGAGCAGAAATTAATGCATTGCAGACTAAAATATCAATACAAAGAATCAAATAACTGAAGAGTTGATTCTCTGAAAGACTAAATAAAATCAACAAACCCTTATCTAACCTTATCAAAAAAGAAAAGGCTCAAATCTATACAATTCAGAATTAAAAAGGTGAAATCACAATAAACCCTGAAGAAATCCAGAAGATCATCTATACCTACTCTGAAAATCTGTATTCTAATAAGATGGAAAATGTAAAAGGCATATTTCTAGATACATATGAATTACTAAAGCTGGATCAAGAAGATATAAATATCTTAAATAAGCCAATATGAATCAATGAAATCAAAGATGTAATTAAAAACCTATCAAGAAAACCCCAGGCCCTGATGGATTCACTGCTGAATTCTACAAAAAATTTAGAGAAGACCTAACACCACTACTTCTCAAATTCTTTAATGAAATTGAAAGGGGAGCAACATGCCCAAATTCATTCCTGGAAGCAATCATTACCCTGATATGAAAACTGAAGAAGGACCCAGTGAAGGAAGAGAATTACAGGCCAGTCTCCCTAATGAACATAGATGCAAAAATCCTCAAGAAGACACTGGCAATCAGAATGCAGCAAATGATCAAGAAGATTATACTCCAGGATGAAATTGGATTCATTCCAGGGATGCAGCATATGTAAATTAATACATGTAATACAATATATTAACAGAGCCAAGGACAAAAATCTTATGATTATCTCAATAGATGCAAAAAAAAAGCTTTTGACAAAATCCAGCATCCATTCATATAAAAACCCTACAGAAAATTGGAATAGATGGGCTTTATCTCAATCTGATAAAAGGCATCCATAACAAACCAACAGCCAACATCATACTAACTGGACAGAAACTTAAATCTTTCTTTATAAAATCAGGAAAAAGCAAGGATGTCCACTGTATCCACTCTTATTCAACATAGTCTTGGAAACTTGAGGCAGAGCAATTAGACAAAAGAAAGAAATAAAGAAGAATAATGATAGGAAAGGAAGAAGTTAAATCATCATTATTTGCAGATGATATGACACTCTACATAGCAAACCCCAAAAGCTCCTTTAAAAACTGCTAAATTTAATAAACAAATTCAGTAGCACAGCTAGGTATAAAGTCAATGCTCAAAAATCAATATTCTTCATGAACATGAATAACAAACTCACTGAGAGGGAAATTAGGGAAAAATCACCATTCACAATAGCATCAAAAAGATGAAATACCTAGGAATCAATCTAGCAAAGAGCGTAAAAGACCTCTATATTGAAAACCATAGTACTCTGAAAGAAAAGACTGAAGTAGATATCAGAACATGCAAAGATATCCCTTGCTCTTTGGTGAGTAAAAGCCAATGTAGTGAAAATGGCCATACTTCCAAAACTGTTTTACAGATTTAATGCAATTCCAACCAAAATTCCAATAGCATATCTCACAGAATTAGAGAAAGCAATCCTAAAATACATTTGGAACCAGAAGAGACCTAGAATGGCAATTCTGAGCAACAAATTGAAGGCAGGGTGCATCACAATCCCTGACTTGAAATTGTACTATACATTTACAATGATAAAAACAGTGTGGTACTGGCCAAAACAACAGACCCAAAGATCAATGGAACCGATTAGAAGATGCAGGAACAATTCCAGACATACTCAGCCACCTTATCTTTGACAAAGATGCCAGACTCATTCACTGGAAGAAAAATAGCCTCTTTAATAGATAGTGCTGGGAAAACTGGTCTGCACATGCTGAATATTAAAATTGGACCCATATCTTTCATCCTGCACTAAACTAAATTTAAAATGAATCAAAGATCTAAATATTAAAACAGAAACATTAAATATCCTGGAAAATAGAATAGGTAAAATTCTTGAAGACACTGGTGTAGGCAAAGACTTTATGAATAAAACCCTGATCACACAGGAACTATCACAAAGAATTAACAACTGGAATCTTATCCCACTGAAAAGCTTTTGTACAGCAAAAGAAATCACTAAAAGAGTAAAGAAACAACCTGTAATTGTGCAAAAATGTTTTCACCTGTTCCTTAGATAAAGTATTACTATCAAGAACGTACAAAGAACTCAAAACAATCAGACCTCCCAAATTTAAAGACCCAGTCCAAAAATGGGCATCTGAGATGAATACATACTTCTCACATGAAAAAATACAAAAAGCAAATAAATATATGAAAAAATGTTCAATATCAGTGGTCATTCAAGATATGCAAATTAAAACAACACTGAGATTACATGTCACCCCCGGAAAGAATAGCTGTTATCAAGAAATCAACCAATAACAAATACTGGAGGGACTCTTGGGTAAAAGGAACCTTCTTCACTGTTGGTGGGAGCGTGGACTGGTGCAACCACTGTGGAAAACAGTGTAGAGATTCCTAAAAAAACTAGGATTGGAGGTTCTATTTGAACCAGCTATTTCCCTTCTGGGTATCTTTCAGAGGAATGAAAAACATCGTACCACAGCAGTATATGTGCACCTATATTTATAGCAGCACAATTTGTAAGAGCTAGATCTTGGAAACAACCCAAATGCCCATCAGCCGAGGAATGGATAAAAGAAAGACATGGTATTTTTACACAATGGAGTACTACTAAGCTGCAAAAAGGATAAACTGGAGACTTATAGGTAAGTAGATGCAAATTATGCCCATTCTCATAAGTGAAGTAAACCAGATGCACATGTATAAACATTGTATTATCTCCCTAGTGTGAGAAACTGAAAGAGTAAATAATATCCAAAATGTACAGTAGATATTGTAAAATGCAAAGGAACTTCAAAAGGAAAGAGAAACTGGGAGGGGGGGGAGAAAAAGAAAGGAAGGGAAAAGAAAAAAATATATATATATGATAATTAAGATAGTCATGCTACTAATTTCTATTTGTTCATTGAAAATAAAGGTTTGTGTTAACATTGTTTGGACAATTAAATGTTGATATCTTGTATTCTGAGTAACTAATTTAAAGATAATAGTACACAATATACTAACCATTTTATTCTCCTATTATCTTAATTTTAAATTAAAAATTTTTCTCTTTAAAATAAAACATAACACTGTGTAATTGACTTATCTATCCATATCTATCCATCTATCCAACTATTCACCTATCAAATCCATACCCATGCATTTTTTTTCAAAAAAGTGGCTTATAAAATATATAAATATATCAAAGTCCGGTTAGGGGAAATACAGGATACAAGACTGAGACCAATAAAGCACAAAGAATGTAAATATATACTTAATATCTTCAACTAGTAAGTTGGGTTCATGTGGCTTATGAGCTTCTTAGAGATAGCACAAGATGATCAGTCACGTGAATTAATTTATTCACAGCAAAAATAAAATTGTCTATCCATTTTAAGAAAACTAATGAATGTGTTAAATATTTCTCTATGTAATTCAGCTTGAGATAAAGTAATGGTTAATATTTTAGATAACATACCTTATATATATATAAAGTATATTATATATATGGAGACTATATATACATATTTGTTTACTGACCAAGAGCTAAGATCTATACATTAGTTTACAGAGTAGTAAAAGCAGTTGCATAGATGATGTTGATAACTTTGGCCATGTATTTTTTAAAACAAGTAGTAGAGATTATTAGATATTTACTAAGTCAAAACTTAATGCAGCTAATACCTATTAGAGTTTGGATTTATATTTGTATCCAGCTTTCTGAAAGTAAAAGAGGATTCATAAAGGACAGACAGCTGGAAAGGACTAAGACTTAGGCAGCAGTTTTTCACAAAGTTTTGTTGTGACAAGAATAATGAAGACCAAAATATCAGGATTAAAATAGAGATGTTTAGAGCAGAAAAATAAGGGTGTGTACAGGCTGAGAGGTCGTATTCTTCCATACATTCCATACATTCTTCCATACATTTAGTAGAACAAAGTCTAAAGAAAGTTGAGAGCAAGAGAATCAGTGAAGAGATTAACCCTGACAGAGGTGCAGAGCTCTTTCCTAGGAGTTGTAGTCAGGGCTTACAAGGAAAACAGTTTAATACAGGATACATAATTTACAGGATTATTTTATAGTAGTCACCCAAAGAGTCAAGTACAAGGGAGTGCAGGAAATCTGTCCACATATTAAAGACCCAAGGAATCCAACCTAGGGCCTGGATCCCCACAGCAATATCCTGCATGAGTCCAACTAAAGGCCTAAGCCCATGAAAATGCCCCCCATGATTCCAACTGGAAGCCTAGAGCCCATAACAACATCTTCATGCAAGCCTGTTTCAAGGATCTGTGCTGAAACAGCCCAAAAGTCAGTGGTGGAAGCTAAAAAGTCTGTGCCAGAGAAATAAAGGATCTCTGGCGGTAAGCTGAGGAATCCACACTGGAGCCAGGAAATGACACTCAAGATAAGGACCTGAGCACCCCCAAAAGGTGCCACAGCCATTCTCAAGGACAGTGAGGTCCTGAGCTCCTCCAACAATGAGAACAACTGAATTTATTTCAGGAGAGAGAACACAACAAGCTTCTCCAGGATACAGAACAGGGCATCATCTTCCCCTCTGGAATGAGGAAGCAGTGCTCAGAGTAAGGACCAGAGCTACTCCAAAGTGAACTGTAGCCATTCTCAGAGACAACAAGGTCTTGAGCTCCTCTGCCAATGCGAGCACCTGAGTTCACATCAGGAAAGCCAGCATTACAAGCTTCTCCAGGCTAACCAACACCCCTTCTTCCTCTCCAGTTCTTTTTTATGCTGTTGGCAACAATCCTCACGTGGGACTTGCATGCCCAGCACCACGCTGGTTCAGCTGGGTGTTACAAGTTGACGACCAGTTGTCAACCTACCACACTAGAACAGGCTCTGACAAAAGCAGTATCACCTACAGACCTCAGGAAAGGATACAACCCACCTTCCAGCAGATTTAAAGTAAAATATCCTGTGGTTTATTTAGATTTTTATTTTGTTTTGTTTTGTTTGGGTACTGGGAATTGAACTCAGGACCTCATATTTACCAGGCAGGTGCTGCACCCCTGAGCTAACTCCCAAGCCCTATTTTGATTTTTAGACTAAATTCTTCAAATAAAATATTTTTGTTGCTATTTGGCCTTAAGTGAACTATGATCTGAAAGCCAAAAGAATAGGATGAGATCAAATTGGCATTTTCCTTATTTCACTCTCTACATCTGAAATCATTCTTAAATGTGATTCTGGATAGGATTTGAAATAACTGTATTTCCCCATTCATGGTGGATATGCCATTTCCCTCAGTTTAGCTTCTAAACATTTCACTTTGTACTACTTAATCATTGTGTGAGACCCTCAAAATTACCGTGTAAAAATAAAAAATTTAATAATTATATACTTGAATTTTATTACAGATTGTGCCTAGATTGGGTCCAGCACACTGTAAACAATCAATAACTGAGTTCTTTCCTTCTTGGGCCTTAAATCCTCACGCAGCACATATCAAGATCTGACAGCCAGATAAGAATCCTTAATAGAGCAGCAATAAATGTCTCCTAGCCTGGCATTTATTCATTATTTCATTTCAAATTTTTTCAATAAATATTTATGCAGTGCCCTCCTTGAGACAGCACCCGGCTCACCTTCAAAATCACCCTGAGCCTCAGGTGGGGCAGCATTTCCCAGACTGGCCTGGGCTCTTGAACTTCAAATCTATTTCCTGGTTCTATTTTTCCCTACAGTTTCTCATTTTTCTCATTAGTACTGAAAGATATTGTATCTTAGTACAGATCTGGATACCGTCAAACTATGATGCTGGTTTCTGCTTCCTACCTCACATTTCTTTCCTAGGTTCTGAATCTTATCTCTTGCTAGTAATTTTTCTGATGCTTGGTTCTTCCTAGCCAGGATCAATAAGATAACATATTCAATGTGCTTTTAAACATTTTACTGAAAAGAGTATGAGCAAGAGTGAAATGTAAAGTGTGTCTTTTATCAATAAAAAGAAAGAACAGTACAGAGCTTAAGAAATGCAAGCAAAGGAAGCCCTGGGACTAGTAATTGCAGAAGGTCACTGCCAGGCCCAGTTCTAAAACGGAAAGGGAAGAAGCTGCTCATGGAAGCTTGAAATTAGAGCTGTACAGAGGGAGCTACTTTGAGGGGCTTAGGCTGCTAATAGATAAGCATCAACCAAAACAACCCAGCAAGAAAAGAGCAAAAGGGAAATAGCACACTCTACTCTTATTCTCCTCATTGTGGTTTATTATTTTATCATCACTTCATTAAATACAGCACAGCCAGAGAGAGCAGGAGGGCTCAATTTTTATGCTATATGGTTCAGCATTCTGAGGACATAGGGAAGAATGTAGATATAAGAGTGGAAAGTGAAACTGGAAGGGCAAAGAAGAGCTACCCAGGGCATAGCACTAATCCGGGGTGGCAGGACTGTGACCATAACAGAAAATAAAACGCAAAGGGAGCAAGGAGACAAAACAGAGGTAGAACGCAAGTGGAGGATCTGGAGGAAAATTTATATTTCAGTTGAGGACTCATAAAGAAAAAAGCACTAGTTGTTTCTAGATAAATTTAGGTAAAGCATCACGATTGGAATAAGGAAAGAATGAATAGAAATTATGAGACCAAAGAAAAGCTAGAATACTGAGATAAGTAGTTTTGCTCTTATTGTATAAAAATGTAGTGTGGTGCCATTAGAGCATGTTAAGGGAAAAGAGGGACATCGTCATCCTGTAAAGTGGAAGACAGGGAGGAAGTAATGATAATTACACAGGAAATGACGTCATTTGTTTAAGTGTACCCAACAGCAACAGTAACTCATTTCTTAGCCCTGCAGACTATCCACCAGGAATGACTGTAAGCTGCTAGCTTCTATTAAGCAATTTAAGTCTCATAACAATCCTAAAAGATGTGTCCTCTATCATCTCCTCCATTTAGAATTAAATGGAGACATCAAAAATTAAATAACTTCCCTAAGCTCACACAAATGGCAAATAATAGAGATGAGATTGAAAATCAGGCAGTCTGATGGCAAAGTTACAATAACCCCTTTTCTATACTAATTCCTAGCCATTTGTTTGTTTTGTTTTGTTCTGCTTTCATTAACACAAGGACATATTAATGTAAATTATAGAGCTTTTTTACTTCCATTGCATCTCCCTAAAGTTCACATTTGAACCTTCTCATGGATCCAGCTCCTTGTATCTGTACTTCCATGCTCCAGACGGAAAATTGGCACTCAAATCCGCATAGTTAACTGCTCGCTTCATTAAGCTGTAGTCCCACATTCTACCACTTTTTCCTGCTAGATACACATTCTATCCAGAGCTGTATGAAAGAAATACAAACCACAAAAGTGAGACATGTAGGCATGAGTGGTGGTGCATACCTGTAATTGTAGCATTCTGGGACACTGAAGGATGAGGATCACAAGTTTGATTACAGCCTCAGCAAATTAGCAACTTAGATTCTGTCTCAAAATAAAAAGGAACTAGGGATGTGACTACAAAGGCTCTCAGTTCCATCCTTAATACTGCAGAAAAGCGAGAAGTACAGTTCTAGTATAGCCACATCAAACAAAGTAAAGGGGATGCTCACAGAGTTGGGCAGAAGACCACCGCACTTCGGACACCAACTGCAAGTGCAGGGACCCCCACCATTACTCTTAACTTTCATTGCCAATGACCATGTTCAGGCCTTATCAGACCACCTCCAGTTTTGGTATTTGCTACATCTCAGAACTCACAGGGAGCTGTTGTACTCTTGATAGGGTTTGTTATAGTAAAGAGAAATAGATTCAAATCATTCCAGGAAAAAAATTAAAAAAAAAAAAAAACATTGGGAAGAGTCCAGGGAAGCTCAATGCACACAGTTCTCAATTGTCCTCTCTTGATGGAATGATGGATGTCACCCACTTCCTAGCCTCAGTGTGGGACAGTGGGAACAAAGTATTGCCAAATAGGAAAGCTCAAAGGACTTGTTATCAGAGTTTTGATTGGAACTCAGTACACAGATAGGTTTGACTGCCCATGTGGCTCAGGAGGGTCTCCACTCCCTCTCAAGTTTGAACTGACACCACATGATGCAAAATCACTACTATAAATCATGTTATTGGGCACTTTTCCTTGATCTAAGGCTTCCAGGCAAACAAAGACACATTCACCAGTAGGCTATTACAGGAGAGATATATGTACATCGTCTATATCTATATCATATATTAATAGATATATGATAGATATGTAGGTAGATATACTTCTTGAGACTTCAAGGCAAAGACCAATGCTCTGTTTGGCCAAAGTTATATTCATTATTATAAGCAGGTAAGATTAACTTAAATAATATATTTTATTTAGGTAAATGTATCAAAAATATTATTTCAATGTACGGTCACTATAAATATTATTGAAATAGTTTACATATTTCAGGCCAGATCTTTGAAATTCTTTGGGTATTTTATTTTTAAAGCGCATTTCAACCTAGACTATGCACATTTCAGGTGAGTTATAGCAACATACGGGCCGTGCCATGTAGCCAATACAGTTGTAGCCTCTCCTCATCCTTACTGAAGGAAACAAAATCTTATACATTTCTTGTAGGCACACCTATCAATATTTTGTAATATTTTTATTTATAGTTTAAATATATACATTGTTAGAGAACTTTTATCACATTTAAAGCTGATGTTTAAAATACATAGGTTTTTGTTTTTGATTTTGGTTTTGGTTTTTTTTTTTAGCCATATCAATTAGCAACCTGTTCACCGTTTTTATCCGGTACATGTATAGCCTTCACTCCTCTTCAATACATTCTTTAGTTTTAGATTTGTTTCCAGTTTTGTCTTAAAATAACACTGTAAGATCATTAAAGAATTACTTTGTATTACTTCTATTTAACTTTCTATTTCTATTGTATTTTATTTTTGTGCTGTGTCCATTTCTCCTCCTCCTCCTCCTCCTTCTCTTCTTCTTCTTCTTCTTCTTCTTCTTCTTCTTCTTCTTCTTCTTCTTCTTCTTCTTCTTCTTCTTCTTCTTCTTCTTCTTCTTCTTC